>NW_025536381.1:37500-60341 GCF_020615455.1 Coregonus clupeaformis
TCAGCTCATAACTGTTTTCTTTGTCTTTCTGTTGTCTGGTGGTCAAGTCGAGACAACCCCTCCCGCTCTCTCTCTGCCTCTCTCTCTGCCTCTCTCTCTGCCACTCACCTCTCCCGGATCTTACTGACACCTACCCATGAGCCCCCTCTCTTTCCGTTTACTGTAACCAGCATCCTCACCCACTGAGCACCGACCGACACCGGACGTCCATGGACGTTGACAAGTAGCTGAAACTTGGTCAGTCCACCCTGGCCTTGATGTTAACGTCCACAGACGGACTGGACCAAATCTGAACCAATCATAAACGCATGATTCACAAGTTTGGATAGCACAGTACAGTACAATACAGTACAGTACAGTGAGTATAGTACAATACAGTGGGTATAGTACAGTGAGTATAGTACAATACAGTACAGTGAGTATAGTACAATACAGTACAGTGAGTATAGTACAATACAGTACAATACAGTGAGTATAGTACAATACAGTACAGTGAGTATAGTACAGTGAGTATAGTACAATACAGTACAGTGAGTATAGTACAATACAGTACAGTGAGTATAGTACAATACAGTACAATACTGTACAGTGAGTATAGTACAATACAGTACAGTGAGTATAGTACAATACAGTACAATACAGTACAGTGAGTATAGTACAATACAGTGAGTATAGCACAGTACAGTACAATACCTTGTGAACCACGAGGGGAAAGACATTTACATCCATAATTATGCATTTCTGTATATGACTAAAATGTAGGTAGATTGGGGTCAAGGGGTTAGGGGTCAGAGGTCATGTTAGCATTAGGCACAGTTATCGACCTCCCATTGGTTTTCATTACTCTGAAGAGCTTTGGGCTGATTAGCTGGGTAACCTGTATTATGGTGCCTAATGCACAAAGAAAAAGAGAGTTACTCACTCAGTACTTCCTGTGGGTGGCTGCAATCCATCCTACATGAACATTCTCATGATTGATCGATCTCTCGCTCTCCCTCTCTCCCCAAGGCCTAGTTAGTTCCTTATGTCTGTCAGTCAGTCAGTGGGTCAGCTCTGTGAGAGTTCACTGATACATTCCTGGGTCAGAGGACATCATGTGTGTGTGTGTAAAACTGCTACACTGGTGTCTTTCATTCCTGAGGCATCACAGACCATCTTTGTTTCGGTCACACACACACACACACACACACGAGGTTTAATTATTTTAACTGAGAAAAAGCAGATACTATCCATGACCAGCTAAACATTACGACCCGTCTCACACAGTCTCAACCCATCTCACACAACACACACGCCTCAGGGAACTAGCTACAGTACATTGTCTGTCTCTCGACTACTCTTTTACCAGTTAACTTCACCCACACACCCAATGGTCAGAAGTAATGGCAGGACTATAGGGATAGGGTGTTATAGGGACACACTCCCACTGGGTTGTGACCTCACATCTCAGATAGTTCTGCTCTAGATGGTCACTATTATAGGAGCATTATCTCTTCATTATTATTAGTGCCTCATTCTGCGGTGGTAACGGATAATGCATGTTCATTATCATAGAAGCATTATCTCTACATTGTTATTAGTGCTTCATTCTGCGGTGGTTACGGATAATGCATGTTCATTATTATAGGAGCATTATCTCTACATTATTATTAGTGCCTCATTCTGCGGTGGTAACGGATAATGCATGTTCATTATTATAGAAGCATTATCTCTACATTATTATAGTGCTTCATTCTGCGGTGGTTACTGATAATTAGAGCCGTCCCTACTACTTTGTAAACTTTTTGGTCTACATTTTTTTGCGTGTATTTTTCCATATACACTACTGGTCAAAAGTTTTAGAACACCTACTCATTCAAGGGTTTTTCTTTATTTTTTACAGGACATTGACCCAACACACCTCCAGGCTGTGTAAGGGCTATTTTACCAAGAAGGAGAGTGATGGAGCGCTGCATCAGATGACCTGACCTCCACAATCCCCCGACCTCAACCCAATTGAGATGGTTTGGGATGAGTCGGACCGCAGAGTGAAGGAAAAAAGCAGCCAACAAGTGCTCAGCATATGTGGGAACGCCTTCAAGACTGTTGGAAAAGCATTCCAGGTGAAGCTGGTTGAGAGAATGCCAAGAGTGCGCAAAGCTGTCATCAAGGCAAAGGGTGGCTATTTGAAGAATCTCAAATATAAAATGTATTTTGATTTGTTTAACACTTTTTTGGTCACTACTAAATAGTAAAAATAAAGAAAAACCCTTGAATGAGTAGGTGTTCTAAAACTTTTGACTGGTAGTGATTTTGGGGGGGGGTTTGTATCATTTGATTTACACAACATGCCTACCACTTTGAAGATGCAAAATATTTTTGCTTGTGAAACAAGACAACAAAAACTTGAGCATGCATAACTATTCACCCCCCCCCCAAAGTCAATACTTTGTAGAGCCACCTTTTGCAGCAATTACAGCTGCAAGTCCCTTGGGGTATGTCTCTATAAGCTTGGCACATCTAGCCACTGGGAGTTTTGCCAATTTTTCAAGGCAAAACTGCTCCAGCTCCTTCAAGTTGGATGGGTTCCGCTGGTGTACAGCAATCTTTAAGTCATACCACAGATTCTCAGTTGGATTGACGTCTGGGCTTTGACTAGGCCATTCCAAGACATTTAAATGTTTCCCCTTAAACCACTCGAGTGTTGCTTTAGAAGTATGCTTAGGGTCAATGTCCTGCTGGAAGGTGAACATCCGTCCCAGTCTCAAATCTCTGGAAGACTGAAACAGGTTTCCCTCAAGAATTTCCCTGTATTTAGCGCCATCCATCATTCCTTCAATTCTGACCAGTTTCCCAGTACCTGCCGATGAAAAACATCCCCCAGCATGATGCTGCCACCACCATGCTTCACTGTGGGGATGGTGTTCTCGGGGTGATGAGAGGTGTTGGGTTTGCGCCAGACATAGCGTTTTCCTTGATGGCCAAAAAGCTCAATTTTAGTCTCATCTGACCAGAGTACCTTCTTCCATATGTTTGGGTAGTCCCCCACATGGCTTTTGGCAAACACCAAACGTTTGCTTATTTTTTTCTTTAAGCAATGTATTTTCTGGCCACTCTTCCGTAAAGCCCAGCTCTGTGGAGTGTACGGCTTAAAGTGGTCCTATGGACAGATACTCCAATCTCCGTTGTGGATCTTTGCAGCTCCTTCAGGGTTATCTTTGGTCTCTTTGTTGCCTCTCTGATTAATGCCCTCCTTGCCTGGTCCGTGAGTTTTGGTGGGCGGCCCTCTCTTGGCAGATTTGTTGTGGTGCCATATTCTTTCCATTTTTAATAATGGATTTAATGGTGCTCCGTGGGATGTTCAAAGTTTCGGATATTTTTTTATAACCCAACCCTGATCTGTACTTCTCCACAACTTTGTCCCTGACCTGTTTGGAGAGCTCCTTGGTCTTCATGGTGCCGCTTGCTTGGTGGTGCCCCTTGCTTAGTGGTGTTGCAGACTCTGGGACGTTTCAGAACAGGTGTATATATACTGAGATCATGTTACACTTAGATTGCACACAAGTGGACTTTATTTAACAAATTATGTGACTTCTGAAGGTAATTGGTTGCACCAGATCTTATTTAGGGGCTTCATAGCAAAGAGGGTGAGAATACATATGCACACACCACTTTTCCGTTATTTATTTTTTAGAATTTGGGACTATTTTGTGTATGTCCATTACTTGAAATCCAAATAAAAATCCATTTAAATTACAGGTTGTAATGCAACAAAATAGGAAAAACGCCAAGGGGGATGAATACTTTGGCAAGGCACTGTACACACATACTCCGGATTCTGACATTGCGGATCCTAATATTTATATATTTCTTAATTCCATTATTTTAGATGTGTGTAATTTTGCGAATTGTTAGATATTACTGCACTGTTGGAGCTAGGAACACAAGCATTTCGCTACACCCGCGATAACATCTGCCAAATATGTGTATGCGACCAATACAATGTGATTTGGTTTTACTCCCTCTATTTAGCACATGGCCTCATACGTGAATCCTTAAAGAGATGGGTGGGGCTAAGGCTTAAGAGGGGGTGAACGATGCTGAATGGGTGTAGACAAAGAGCAGCTCTCCAGTAGGTGTACCAAAACATTCAAGGACTATTTTCTCAAAAGTGGGGGTTTTCAACATTCAAAGCAGAATTACTTTCCCATTGTTCTTCAACTGTATTGTATGATATACCATTTTCTAGCTCTCAGTCTCTACTTGTATCCTGAAAAACATCCCCCTAGCAATGATGCTGCCACCACCATGCTTCTCCGTAGGTATGGTGCCTGGTTTCCTCCAGATGTGACGCTTGGCATTCAGGCCGAAGAGTTCAATCTTGGTTTCATCAGACCAGAGAATCTTGTTTCTCATAGTCAGAGTCCTTTAGGTGCATTTTGGCAAACTCCAAGCGGGCTGTCATGTTCCTTTTGCTGAGGAGTGGCTTCTGTAGAAACATCTCAAGGACGATCAATGGAAACAGGATGCACCTGAGCTCAATTTCGAGTATTATAGCAAAGGGTCTGAATACTTATGTAAATAAGGTCTCTATTTTTTTATTTTATTAACTTTTGCCAAAAAATTCTAAATACCTGTTTTCACTTTGCCATTATGGGGTATTGTGTTTAGATTGATGAGATTTGTTTAGTTTTTTTTAATCCATTTTAGAATAAGGCTGTAACGTAACAAAATGTGGAAAAGGGGGCTGAATACTTTCCGAATGCACTGTAAGCACACACACACACACACACACACACCACACACACACACTTTCACCCTCATCAGACACGGCTGATAATCTGTTCTTTGATTTATTCTTATTATATACACTGAGTGGACAAAACATTAGGAGCACCTGCTCTTTCCATGACATAGACTGACCAGGTGAATCCAGGTGAAAGCTATGATCCCTTATTGATGTCACTTGTTAAATCCACTTCAAAAATCGGGTGTAGATGAAGGGGAGGAGACAGGTTAAAGAAGGATTTTTAAGCCTTGAGACTATTGAGACATGGATTGTGTTATGTGTGCCATTCAGAGGGTGAGTGGGCAAGACAAAATATTTAAGTGCTTTTCAACGGGGTATGGTATTATAACGCTGCTGGGGTTTTCCACGTTCAACAGTTTCCGTGTGTAACAAGAATGTTCAACACCCCAAAGGACATTCAGCCAACTTGACACAACTGTGGGAAGCATTGGAGTCAACATGGGGCCGGCATCTCTGTGGAACACTTTTTGACATCTTCTAGAGTCCACGCCCCCGACGAATTGAGGCTGTTCTGAGGTCAAAAGGGGGGGGGGAGACACTCAATATTAGGAAGGTGTTCCTAATGTTTGGTATACTCAGCGTATATCTTTACGCCTAGTCACTTTACCCTGCCTTCATGTACATACTGTATCTACCTCCCGTACCTCTGGTACTTCCTGTATGTAGATCCATTCTTGTGTATTTTCTTGTGTAAACATAAATATTCACCGCAAGGGGGGGGAAGATATAGGTTTAGAAAAACGAACAATGTTTATTCCCCTGTGCCAACGTCACACGCAGTGGAAATGTGAACAGTTTATTATGAATATGGACAAGGGAGAGAGGGAGGGAAAATAAACTCCATCCAGCCAGTCTACTGTCTGTCTCTCCCTCCATCCAGCCAGTCTACTGTCTGTCTCTCCCTCCATCCAGCCAGTCTACTGTCTGTCTCTCCCTCCATCCAGCCAGTCTACTGTCTGTCTGTCTCTCCCTCCATCCAGCCAGTCTACTGTCTGTCTCTCCCTCCATCCAGCCAGTCTACTGTCTGTCTCTCCCTCCATCCAGCCAGTCTACTGTCTGTCTCTCCCTCCATCCAGCCAGTCTACTGTCTCTCTCTCCCTCCATCCATCCAGTCTACTGTCTGTCTCTCCCTCCATCCAGCCAGTCTACTGTCTGTCTCTCTCTCCCTCCATCCATCCAGTCTACTGTCTCTCTCTCCCTCCATCCATCCAGCCAGTCTACTGTCTGTCTCTCCCTCCATCCAGCCAGTCTACTGTCTGTCTCTCCCTCCATCCAGCCAGTCTACTGTCTGTCTCTCCCTCCATCCAGCCAGTCTACTGTCTGTCTCTCCCTCCATCCAGCCAGTCTACTGTCTGTCTCTCTCTCCCTCCATCCAGCCAGCCAGTCTACTGTCTGTCTCTCCCTCCATCCAGCCAGTCTACTGTCTGTCTCTCCCTCCATCCAGCCAGTCTACTGTCTGTCTCTCCCTCCATCCAGCCAGTCTACTGTCTGTCTCTCCCTCCATCCAGCCAGTCTACTGTCTGTCTCTCCCTCCATCCAGCCAGTCTACTGTCTCTCTCCCTCCATCCAGCCAGTCTACTGTCTGTCTCTCTCTCCCTCCATCCAGCCAGTCTACTGTCTGTCTCTCTTTCTCTCCATCCAGCCAGTCTACTGTCTGTCTCTCTCCCTCCATCCATCCAGCCAGTCTACTGTCTGTCTCTCCCTCCATCCAGCCAGTCTACTGTCTGTCTCTCCCTCCATCCAGCCAGTCTACTGTCTGTCTCTCCCTCCATCCAGCCAGTCTACTGTCTGTCTCTCCCTCCATCTAGCCAGTCTACTGTCTGTCTCTCCCTCCATCCATCCAGTCTACTGTCTGTCTCTCCCCTCCATCCAGCCAGTCTACTGTCTCTCTCTCTCCATCCAGCCAGTCTACTGTCTGTCTCTCCCTCCATCCAGCCAGTCTACTGTCTGTTCTCCCTCCATCCAGCCGGTCTACTGTCTCTCTCTCCCTCCATCCAGCCAGTCTACTGTCTGTCTCTCTCTCCCTCCATCCAGCCAGTCTACTGTCTGTCTCTCCCTCCATCCAGCCAGTCTACTGTCTGTCTCTCCCTCCATCCAGCCAGTCTACTGTCTGTCTCTCTCTCCATCCATCCAGCCAGTCTACTGTCTCTCTCCCCTCCATCCAGCCAGTCTACTGTCTGTCTCTCCCTCCATCCAGCCAGTCTACTGTCTGTCTCTCCCTCCATCCAGCCAGTCTACTGTCTCTCTCTCCCCTCCATCCATCCAGCCAGTCTACTGTCTGTCTCTCCCTCCATCCAGCCAGTCTACTGTCTGTCTCTCCCTCCATCCAGCCAGTCTACTGTCTGTCTCTCCCTCCATCCAGCCAGTCTACTGTCTGTCTCTCCCTCCATCCAGCCAGTCTACTGTCTGTCTCTCCCTCCATCCAGTCAGTCTACTGTCTCTCTCTCCCTCCATCCAGCCAGTCTACTGTCTGTCTCTCCCTCCATCCAGCCAGTCTACTGTCTGTCTCTCTCTCCCTCCATCCAGCCAGGCTACTGTCTGTCTGTCTCTCCCTCCATCCATCCAGTCTACTGTCTGTCTCTCCCTCCATCCAGCCAGTCTACTGTCTCTCTCTCCCTCCATCCAGCCAGCCAGTCTACTGTCTGTCTCTCCCTCCATCCAGCCAGTCTACTGTCTGTCTCTCCCTCCATCCAGCCAGTCTACTGTCTGTCTCTCCCTCCATCCATCCAGTCTACTGTCTGTCTCTCCCTCCATCCAGCCAGTCTACTGTCTCTCTCTCCCTCCATCCAGCCAGCCAGTCTACTGTCTCTCTCTCCCTCCATCCAGCCAGTCTACTGTCTCTCTCTCCCTCCATCCAGCCAGTCTACTGTCTGTCTCTCCCTCCATCCAGCCAGTCTACTGTCTGTCTCTCCCTCCATCCAGCCAGTCTACTGTCTGTCTCTCCCTCCATCCAGCCAGTCTACTGTCTGTCTCTCCCTCCATCCAGCCAGTCTACTGTCTCTCTCTCCCTCCATCCAGCCAGTCTACTGTCTCTCTCTCCCTCCATCCAGCCAGTCTACTGTCTGTCTCTCCCTCCATCCAGCCAGTCTACTGTCTCTCTCTCCCTCCATCCATCCAGCCAGTCTACTGTCTGTCTCTCCCTCCATCCAGCCAGTCTACTGTCTGTCTCTCCCTCCATCCAGCCAGTCTACTGTCTGTCTCTCCCTCCATCCATCCAGCCAGTCTACTGTCTGTCTCTCCCTCCATCCAGCCAGTCTACTGTCTCTCTCTCCCTCCATCCATCCAGCCAGTCTACTGTCTCTCTCTCCCTCCATCCAGCCAGTCTACTGTCTGTCTCTCCCTCCATCCAGCCAGTCTACTGTCTGTCTCTCCCTCCATCCATCCAGCCAGTCTACTGTCTGTCTCTCCCTCCATCCAGCCAGTCTACTGTCTGTCTCTCCCTCCATCCATCCAGCCAGTCTACTGTCTGTCTCTCCCTCCATCCATCCAGCCAGTCTACTGTCTGTCTCTCCCTCCATCCAGCCAGTCTACTGTCTGTCTCTCCATCCATCCAGCCAGTCTACTGTCTCTCTCTCCCTCCATCCAGCCAGTCTACTGTCTGTCTCTCCCTCCATCCAGCCAGTCTACTGTCTGTCTCTCCCTCCATCCATCCAGCCAGTCTACTGTCTCTCTCTCCCTCCATCCAGCCAGTCTACTGTCTGTCTCTCCCTCCATCCATCCAGTCTACTGTCTGTCTCTCCCTCCCTCCATCCAGTCTACTGTCTCTCTCTCCCTCCATCCAGCCAGTCTACTGTCTGTCTCTCCCTCCATCCATCCAGTCTACTGTCTGTCTCTCTCTCCCTCCATCCAGCCAGTCTACTGTCTGTCTCTCTCTCCCTCCATCCAGCCAGTCTACTGTCTGTCTCTCCCTCCATCCAGCCAGTCTACTGTCTCTCTCTCCCTCCATCCAGCCAGTCTACTGTCTCTCTCCCCTCCATCCAGCCAGTCTACTGTCTGTCTCTCCCTCCATCCAGCCAGTCTACTGTCTGTCTCTCCCTCCATCCAGCCAGTCTACTGTCTGTCTCTCCCTCCATCCAGCCAGTCTACTGTCTGTCTCTCCCTCCATCCAGCCAGTCTACTGTCTGTCTCTCCCTCCATCCAGCCAGTCTACTGTCTGTCTCTCCCTCCATCCAGCCAGTCTACTGTCTGTCTCTCCCTCCATCCAGCCAGTCTACTGTCTGTCTCTCTCTCTCCCTCCATCCAGCCAGTCTACTGTCTGTCTCTCTCTCCCTCCATCCAGCCAGTCTACTGTCTGTCTCTCCCTCCATCCAGCCAGTCTACTGTCTCTCTCTCCCTCCATCCAGCCAGTCTACTGTCTGTCTCTCCCTCCATCCAGCCAGTCTACTGTCTGTCTCTCTCTCCATCCAGCCAGTCTACTGTCTCTCTCTCCCTCCATCCATCCAGCCAGTCTACTGTCTCTCTCTCCCTCCATCCAGCCAGTCTACTGTCTGTCTCTCCCTCCATCCAGCCAGTCTACTGTCTGTCTCTCTCCCTCCATCCAGCCAGTCTACTGTCTGTCTCTCCCTCCATCCAGCCAGTCTACTGTCTGTCTCTCCCTCCATCCAGCCAGTCTACTGTCTGTCTCTCTCTCCATCCAGCCAGTCTACTGTCTGTCTCTCCCTCCATCCAGCCAGTCTACTGTCTGTCTCTCCCTCCATCCAGCCAGTCTACTGTCTGTCTCTCCCTCCATCCAGCCAGTCTACTGTCTGTCTCTCTCCATCCAGCCAGTCTACTGTCTCTCTCTCCCTCCATCCATCCAGCCAGTCTACTGTCTCTCTCTCCCTCCATCCAGCCAGTCTACTGTCTGTCTCTCTCTCTCCCTCCATCCAGCCAGTCTACTGTCTGTCTCTCCCTCCATCCAGCCAGTCTACTGTCTGTCTCTCTCTCCATCCAGCCAGTCTACTGTCTGTCTCTCCCTCCATCCAGCCAGTCTACTGTCTGTCTCTCCCTCCATCCAGCCAGTCTACTGTCTGTCTCTCCCTCCATCCAGCCAGTCTACTGTCTGTCTCTCTCTCCCTCCATCCAGCCAGTCTACTGTCTGTCTCTCCCTCCATCCAGCCAGTCTACTGTCTGTCTCTCTCTCTCCCTCCATCCAGCCAGTCTACTGTCTGTCTCTCTCTCCTCCATCCAGCCAGTCTACTGTCTGTCTCTCCCTCCATCCAGCCAGTCTACTGTCTGTCTCTCCCTCCATCCAGCCAGTCTACTGTCTGTCTCTCCCTCCATCCAGCCAGTCTACTGTCTCTCTCTCCCTCCATCCAGCCAGTCTACTGTCTGTCTCTCCCTCCATCCAGCCAGTCTACTGTCTGTCTCTCCCTCCATCCAGCCAGTCTACTGTCTCTCTCTCCCTCCATCCAGCCAGTCTACTGTCTGTCTGTCTCTCCCTCCATCCAGCCAGTCTACTGTCTGTCTCTCCCTCCCTCCATCCATCCAGTCTACTGTCTGTCTCTCCCTCCATCCAGCCAGTCTACTGTCTGTCTCTCCTCCTCCATCCAGCCAGTCTACTGTCTGTCTCTCCCTCCATCCAGCCAGTCTACTGTCTGTCTCTCCCTCCATCCAGCCAGTCTACTGTCTGTCTCTCCCTCCATCCAGCCAGTCTACTGTCTGTCTCTCCCTCCATCCAGCCAGTCTACTGTCTGTCTCTCTCTCTCCATCCAGCCAGTCTACTGTCTGTCTCTCCCTCCATCCAGTCAGTCTACTGTCTCTCTCTCCCTCCATCCAGCCAGTCTACTGTCTCTCTCTCCCTCCATCCAGCCAGTCTACTGTCTGTCTCTCCCTCCATCCAGCCAGTCTACTCTCTCTCTCTCCCTCCATCCAGCCAGTCTACTGTCTCCTGTCTCTCTCTCCCTCCATCCAGCCAGTCTACTGTCTGTCTCTCCCTCCATCCAGCCAGTCTACTGTCTGTCTCTCCCTCCATCCAGCCAGTCTACTGTCTGTCTCTCTCTCTCCCTCCATCCAGCCAGTCTACTGTCTGTCTCTCCCTCCATCCAGCCAGTCTACTGTCTGTCTCTCCCTCCATCCAGCCAGTCTACTGTCTCTCTCTCCCTCCATCCAGCCAGTCTACTGTCTGTCTCTCCCTCCATCCAGCCAGTCTACTGTCTGTCTCTCCCTCCATCCAGCCAGTCTACTGTCTGTCTCTCCCCCCCTCCATCCCTCCATCCAGCAGGTCTTTGTGCTATGGTCTTTCTGTGGAGGCATGTCTGTATTCAGACAATAGATCCACAGGTCACCCTCTCTCTCTATCCCCCCTCTCTCTCTATCCCCCCTCTCTCTCTATCCCCCCCCCCCTCTCTCTCTATCCCCCCCCCTCTCTCTCTATCCCCCCTCTCTCTCTATCCCCCCTCTCTCTCTATCCCCCCTCTCTCTATCCCCCCTCTCTCTCTATCCCCCCTCTCTCTCTATCCCCCTCTCTCTCTCTATCCCCCCTCTCTCTCTCTCCCCCTCTCTCTCTCTCCCCCCCTCTCTCTATCCCCCCTCTCTCTCTATCCCCCCTCTCTCTCTATCCCTCCCTCTCTCTCTATCCCCCCTCTCTCTATCCCCCCTCTCTCTATCCCCCTCTCTCTCTATCCCCCCTCTCTCTCTATCCCCCATCTCTCTCTATCCCCCCTCTCTCTATATTCCCCCCCTCTCTCTCTATCCCCCCTCTCTCTCTATCCCCCCCTCTCTCTCTATCCCCCCTCTCTCTCTATCCCCCCTCTCTCTCTATCCCCCCTCTCTCTATCCCCCTCTCTCTATCCCCCTCTCTCTCTCTATCCCCCCTCTCTCTCTATCCCCCCTCTCTCTCTATCCCCCCCCCTCTCTCTCTATCCCCCCTCTCTCTCTATCCCCCCCTCTCTCTCTATCCCCCCTCTCTCTCTCTATCCCCCCTCTCTCTCTCTCCCCCCCTCTCTCTCTATCCCCCTCTCTCTATCCCCCCTCTCTCTCTATCCCCCCTCTCTCTCTCTCTATCCCCCCCTCTCTCTATCCCCCTCTCTCTATCCCCCTCTCTCTATCCCCCTCTCTCTCTATCCCCCCTCTCTCTATCCCCCCTCTCTCTCTATCCCCCCTCTCTCTCTCTCTATCCCCCTCTCTCTCTCTATCCCCCCTCTCTCTCTATCCCCCTCTCTCTATCCCCCCCCTCTCTCTATCCCCCCTCTCTCTCTATCCCCCCTCTCTCTCTATCCTCCCTCTCTCTCTCTGAAGTTCCTATGCTAAGAATAGAATGTGGGTCATTGCCAGCTCAGAACACACACACAGCTCAGAACCCAAATGTAGCTCTAAACTGAAACACCTACGAGGTTACATGTAATGCAACAGAATGGCGTTGAATGCATGGCGTGTCATTGATTGATTTTAACAGCTTCAATTTGATTAGAAGCTTCTGTTTAGGACTATGAAAAGCCTAGTTTACCTAGGCTATCCCTAGGATATATGACTGACTTAACTGCAACAACAAAAAAATATATCCTGTTGTTTTAACGGTAACGTATTGGCAGCCAGTTACCAGTTAAATACTGTAAAATAAAAGTACAATATGTTACCGTAAATTCCAAAGAAACTGTTAAACCAAAGTTTATTTGGAATTTACGGTAATATACTCTTTACCTTACTGCCAGTAGGTTATCATAAAGAAAACTGGATTATTTTTTTTTACAGTGTACAGTCCCAATGGAAAATATAGTAGTTGAGTTAGGCTATACAGGCCTAATAAAAAGGTAATGTTATGCTATTTTATGTTGTGATATGATATGCTATGTTATGATATACTATGTTATGTTGTGATATTATATACTATGTTATATACTATGTTATGTTGTGATATGCTATGTTATGATATACTATGTTATGTTGTAATATAATATGCTATGTTGTGATATGATATGCTATGTTATGTTGTGATATGATATGCTATGTTATGGTAGGTACAGGATGGCAACAACAACTGTCCGAGTTACACCAGGAACGCACAATCCCTCCATCAGTGCTCAGACTGTCCGCAATAGGCTGAGAGAGGCTGGACTGAGGGCTTGTAGGCCTGTTGTATGACAATGCCACCAGCCATACTGCTCGTTCTGTGCGTGATTTCCTGTAAGACAGGAATGTCAGTGTTCTGCCATGGCCAGCGAAGAGCCCGGATCTCAATCCCATTGAGCACGTCTGGGACCTGTTGGATCGGAGGGTGACGGCTAGGGCCATTCCCCCCCAGAAATGTCCGGGAACTTGAAGGTGCTTTGGTGGAACAGTGGGGTAACATCTCACAGCAAGGAATCTGGTGCAGTCCATGAGGACGAGATGCACTGCAGTACTTAATGCAGCTGCTGGCCACACCAGATGCTGACTATTACTTTTGATTTGGACCCCTCCTTTGTTCAGGGACATATTTTTGCATTTCTGTTAGTCACATGTCTGTAGAACATGTTCAGTTTATGTCTCAGTTGTTGAATCTTGTTATGTTCATACAAATATTTACACATGTTAAGTTTGCTTTAAATAAACGCAGTTGACAGTGAGAGGACATTTCTTTTTTTGCTGAGTTTATGTTATGTTGTGATCTGATATGTTATGATATACTATGTTATGCTATACTTGCTGTGTTATGTTGTGATATGATATACAATGTTATGTTATAATGATACTGATGTTTAGTCAGCCTATTCCTGAGCACACCATTTTTTTTTTTCTACTTTAAAATAAAATACCATCTTTAAGTTAACCCATTATTGGACCTCAAGGGCCTCTTAACCGTAATCGATGCGATTAGTTCAGTACAGTAGCCCTTCAGTAGCGCTTCCCAACCTTTTTCCCGTTACTGTACCACCAACTGAATTTTGCTAGGCCTGGAGTACCCCTGAAGTACCGCCTCATTTGCATTTTACCAGTAGGTCTTTGGTCTCATGAGTCTTCTCAAGTAGCCCCTGTGGATAGGCCAAGTACCCTGGTTGGGAACCACTGCCCTATTCCCTAGTGTACTACTTTTGACCATTGCCCTTATAGTACCTGGTCAACACAATATGGTGCCATTTGCAACATATAACTAATATTATTTATTGTCGGCATCTCACCTCACAGTTGTAAAGATCCGTTAGCTGGTCGATTATCCATTCCTCCAGATTTAGTCTCTTTCTTAGTTCTTTTCGGTCATATTTGACGGTTACTCGCCCTTGCTTCCGAACAGGGGTCTCCGGTTCTTCGGTTGAACCGGTGGCTACCGTCTGGAAATATACCCGGGGTTGAGGGCTCGTCTCTGGGCTGGTAACCGCAGCCATTGTCGGTCCGCTGAGGAAAATCCTGGAAGTTCTGTTGGTAGTGCGAATTTCAGACGCGTTGTTTAGTATTGTTGGTGGTTGCTGAAGCAGCAGTGATTCTCATAAGGAGTAGCTAGAAAATTCAAGTATATTACTGCTATTGTTCCCTTCTTGCAAAAAGAGCATGGCATTAGGTTCACTTTGTGGTTTCCAAATCACCAAATGACCTTAAAAGAATAGGTTCTAGAATTGGCTATTTAGGCTATTAGAATTCAGCGTATAAAAATAAAGGTATAGGATAACCGACAAACCAGCAGCAGCGTCTACACTTATTTTAAGCACAAAGAGAAAATCTTCCGTGTGGCTCTCCTCTCTCTCTGTCCTCGTGCTGTTGTAACGTAAAAGCGGTGGACTTTTCCGTGTTCTACGGAACACCTAACGTTACGTAGACAAAAGAAATGCTATTCCTGATTTATTTACTATTGCCTCCTCTCTTCTCCTTTCCCCTTTACCGTCCTCTGTCTACGTCTTTCTTCAGCGTCTCTCCTCTTTCCAAATGCAACTCTTCTTCTTTCTTTCAATTTTATTTCGCGAATCGCAACCAACTGACAGGTGCGTACACCGCCACCTACTGTACTGGAGTGAGACGGTCACGACCTATCTATACCACTATATTCTCTTAACCCTGAATTCCCATCCAACCTCTCTGACCCTGTTAAACAACCACTCCCTTTCTGCATCATACATTTGACAAAATACACTGAACAAAAATTATAAAACGCAATATGCAAAGTGTTGGTCTCATATTCCATGAGCTGAAATAAAAGTTGTGGTCCTCTGTAGCTCAGCTGGTAGAGCACGGTGCTTGTAACGCCAGGGTAGTGGGTTCGATCCCCGGGACCACCCATACACAAAAATGTATGCACGCATGACGGTAAGTCGCTTTGGATAAAAGCGTCTGCTAAATGGCATATTATTATTATAAAAGATCCCAGAAATGTTTCATACGTACAAAAAGTGTATTTCTCTAAATTTTTGTGAATCAATTTGTTTACATCTTTGTTAGTAAGCTTTCGCCTTTGACAAGATAATCCATCCACTTGACAAGTGTGGCATATCAAGAAGCTGATTAAACAGCATGATCATTACACAGGTGCACCTTGTGCTGGGGACAATAAAAGGCCACATTAAAATGTGCAGTTTTGTCACACAACACAATGCCACAGATGTCTCAAGTTTTGAGGAGCGTGCAATTGGCATGCTGACTGCAGGAATGTCCACCAGAGCTGTTGCCGCTTCCAACGTCGTTTTAGAGAATTTGGCAGTACATCCAACTGGCCTCACAACCTCAGACCATGTGTATGGCGACGGGCGAGCGGTTTGCTGATGTCAATGTTGTGAACAGAGAGCCCCATGGTGGCTGTGGGGTTATGGTATGGGCAGGCATAAGCTACGACAACGAACACAATTGCATTTTATCGATGGTAATTTGAATGCACAAAAATACTGTGAGCCCCCATTTTATTTAAGGTATTTGTGACCATCAGATGCATTTCGTATTCCCAGTCATGTGAAATCCATAGATTAGTGGCTAATGATTTTATTTCAATTGACTGATGTTTCCCCTATCAGTTTCAAAGATCAATTCAATCCCGTATGCCCTAATCTCATCCTACACAACGTAACCTCCTCCCTTCTGTTCCCATTATAGGACACCACCTCCCAGTACAGATTTCCTTGTACTATCAACATGTCTGCCCTTAAAACTTTCATCCCATTGTCTCTTCCAGCAATCTAACCCATTTTTCCAAATCAATGTTTTAATTTCCCCTCTACCCAACTGCACCTGTATATCCACAACAGTATTTTTCACTGCTCTTTTTGCTATTATACAGTATCTACTATATAATTTCCATAAACTCATGTATGAGCCGGAATCCAACAGAACTGAATTTCAATACCATTTCTTTGTAAACCCCAACAACAGCATCATTATTTCTAACAATAAATCCTCACGTTCTGACTTTCCAGATATTAAACTACAACACTGATGCAGCGTCCCAACATATTACTACTCTTCTTGGTTGCACCTCCTCTATCCAACCATTATCACAACCATTATCACAACCATTTCTATTGAATATAAAGATAAATAATTTGGTTAGTCTCTCTCTCTCTCTCTCTCTCTCTCTCTCTCTCTCTCTCTCTCTCTCTCTCTCTCTCTTTATGTCTGCTAACACTTTCACTCACTAACATAGGCCTACTAGCCACATAGCACAAGCAGCACATTCACCAGTCGCCACTTTAGTACTTAGAAGTTTCTAGCCTATTTTTTGCACATGTTCTATTCTCAAGACAATCACTCGTAGGCTCGAGTAGCTCAGTCGGTAGAGCATGGCGTTCGCAACGCCAGGATTGTGGGTTCAATTCCCACGGGGGGCCAGTATGAAAATGTATGCACTCACTAACTGTAAGTTGCTCTGGATAAAAGCGTCTGCTAAATGACTAAAATGTAAATAACCACCATGGGCCTATCTAACTCTCAGAAAAAAAGTGTTTATTAGGGTTTTAGAACCATTTGCTAACAAAGAGTATACTCTCCATAGCAGACTAGTCTGTACTCTCCATAGCAGACTAGTCTATATCTCTCCATAGCAGACTAGTCTGTACTCTCCATAGCAGACTAGTCTGTACTCTCCATAGTATACTAGTTTTACTCTCCATAGCAGACTACCTTGAGATAAAATACAGAGTGCGTCCCAAATATATATATATCTATCTCTCTCTCCCTCTCTCTCTCTCAGGAAACAAAAATATTGTCTCTGTTGACAGCATAGCGCGGGCGTTTGTATGTGTGTGTTTTTGATGCAGAGGTCACATTTTTGATGCAGAGGTGTATTTTAACAGCGGGAATAGATAAACTGGCAAGTTAAACCAAATACAGTTTTTCTCAATTGCTAAAACACTAAACCCTATTGTCTGAACCAAATGCTCAGTTGCCTGAACCCACTGATTGAATCAATCACTCTTTTGGCAAAACCATAAGCACTTTTCACCTGTTTAGACATAACTTGCCAACACATTTTCATTGTGATGCACCCGTGCTGCATAATGGTGAGCACAGGTGACAAAAGTCAAACACAATTAGAGCACAGGTGTCACCACTTGAACACAACAACTCAAAATGTATCACACTTGTGGCTAATAATGTGAGGAACATATACAGTAAGCCAGTTCAGAGAGCACTGGTTTGTGAGGCCCTACAATGGATAGAAATCTGAGAGGAAGAGTTCGTGTGAGAGGAGGTCGAGGTGGTCGAGGTGGTCAGCGAAGACAAAGAACAGTAATATCCTGATGAAATCAGAGCTACTGTGATTGACCATGTTCTTGTCCATGGTATGAGCATGAGGGAGGCTGGACAAAGGTACAACCAAACATCAGTAGATTCACTGTGTCCACCATAATCCGAAGATTTGAGAAGAGAACAGGTAATTACCTTTTTTTGACATTATAGTACAGTATGTAAATGTTGACAGCAATTACTGTATGACATACTATATACTGTACCACAGTATACTATAAGTAAATATATGTTTCAGTACATCACTGTACCAATGTACTGTAGTATTGTAATGGAGGGTTGGTCTAACTGTTTGTAGGCCTAGTATTCCATGTATATTTTTGTAACTCCATGTTCTCTTTTTGTAGAATTGAAAGACTGCCACATGGGGGTGGGAGGACAGGTATGTTCTCCCCACACCAAGAGACCCTAATTGTTGATATGGTCCGTGAGAACAATGCCATTAAACTGAGCGAAATTCAGCAGAAGATCATTGAGGACCATTAAAATTTTGAGGGTATCAACAGTGTCAGCCTCTCTACTGTTGATCGTGTCCTCAAGCGCAACAGACTGCGCATGAAACAGCTATACAGAGTGACCTTTGATCGGAACTCAGACAGAGTCAAAGAGCAAAGATTCCAGTATGTACAGGTTGGCATATCCAGACACATTCAATGTTGATTACTCTAAGTAGTGATTTACTGTAGTGGCCTAAATCACTTTTTTCCGTATCACTTACAAAACTATATCTATTTCTACAGAGGGTTTTTCAACTGGATGCAATGGAAAGACCCCATCAATACATCTACATGGATGAAGCTGGGTTTAATCTCACCAAAAGGAGAAGGAGAGGCCGTTATGTGATTGGCCATCGGGCCATTGTTGGTGTTCCTGGGCAGCGTGGTGGCAATGTCACATTATGTGCTGCCATCCAGCAATCATCGGGTTGTCACCATCATGCCAACCTGGGGCCCTACAACACTCACCAGCTCCTCATTTTTCCTCAATCACATGCGAGATGCTTTGTTAGGGCACAGGATCGGCATCCCATCTATGTTGTTGTTTGGGACAATGTGAGTTTTCACAGAGCCCTCCCAGGTTAGGGTGGTACACTATAACCAAGGTTTTATCAATCTTTGCCTTCCACCGTACTCCCCTTTCCCTAAACCCCATTGAGAATTCTTCTCCTCATGGCGGTGGAAGGTATATGAACGCAACCTTACACCAGGGTCAAATCTCCTTGCAAGCCATGGGACTTGCCTGTGGTGACATAGGTGTGGAGGCATGCCAAGCCTGGATGCGGCTTTGCCCGGGGTTTTTCCCCGGTGCCTGGCCTAGACAAAATGTTGGCCTGTGATGTAGATGAAGTCCTGTGGCCTGACCCAGTACGGAGACATGATGCCGTGGCTGAGTAATGCACTTATTTGTATATTTTTGTACTTTATTTTTTTACATGGGCTTACTGTACACAAGTAGCAAAGCGCCCAAGATTTCTGTTTGTTTTTACAAGTGCTACATGTAAATGCATAAGATTTCTGTTTTGTCTTTTTTGTACAAGTGCTAAATGCACAGTTTTTTTTGTTTTTGCAACCTGCATTTTAGCCTACAGTGAACAATAAACATTTATTTCTCCAGCTTCATGTCCTGAGCATTGTGTTTTCTATTTTTCTACGTAGTGTTTAGTGACTGTTCAGTAGTGTTTTTAATTTTGATTGACTCGGCCACGATTTGACAACATAGTTCAGTTTTGAGCACAGATTGAACTGTTTTTGAGGTGAAAGTTTGGTTTTGCAAGAAGAGTCTGAGGTTTTTGTGGATGTAGCTTGAAAAATTGGGTTTTGTGTTCACAGTTAAGAGAAAAGGAGAGCAGCTTTCAAGAAATGTGTCTTAGCAATCGAGAAAAACTGTAATTTAATTAACGTGTGTGTGTGTGTGTGTGTGTGTGTGTGTGTGTGTGTGAGGAAGAGAAAAAAAAAGAGAAGAAAGAGAGAAAAGGAGAAGAGAGAAAAAACAACAGAAAAAAAGAGAAAACAAAGAAAAACAAGAAAACAAAGAGAGACGAGAAAGAGAGAGAGAGAGAGGCAGAGGGAGGGAGAGAGAGAGAGAGAAGAGAGACAGAGGAGAGAGAAAGAGAGAGAGAGAGAGAAAGAAAGAGAGAGAAAGAAAGAGAGAGAGAGAGAGAGAGAGAGAGAGAGAGAAGAGAAAGAAGTCACAGACAGACAGAGAGAGAGAGAGACAAAAAACAGACAAGGAGAGAACAAAAAAAAAGAGAAAAGAGAGAGAGAGAGAAGAGAGAGAGAAAGAGAGAGAAAGAAAGAGAGAGAGACAGAGGGGGAGAGAGAGAGAGAGAAAAAGAGAAGAGAGAAGAGAGAGGAGGGAAGAGAGAGAGAGAGAGAAAGAGAGAGAAAAAGAGAAGGAAGAAAGAGAGAGAAGAAAGGAGAGAGAGAGAGAGAGAGAGAGAGAGAGAGAGAAAAAGAGAAAAAAAGAGAGAGAGAGAAAGAGAGAGAGAGAGAGAAAAAGAGAGAGAGAGAAAGAGAGAGAAAGAAAAGAGAGAGGGAGAGAAAAAAGAGAAAAAAAGGGAAGAAGAGGAGAAAAAGAGAAAGAGAGAGAGAGAAAGAGAGAGAGAGAGAGAGAGAGAGGGAGAGATAGAGAGAGAGAGGGAGACAGAGAGAGAAAGTGTCAGCCATGGCGGTCCAAGCAACCTATCTGAATAATTGCATACGCTCTTTACTCACACACACACACACACACACACTCACACACACACACACTCACACACACACACATACACACACACACACACACACACACACACACACACTCACACACACACACACACCTGCATACACACACACCACCACCATAGTAACAAGAAGTGAAACCTGAATAATTCAATAAGTATGTCTGAATCTTACAGTCCAGTAACCCCAGACAGCAAGCCTTACTGAAACGCAGACTGACACACACACACACACACACGCATGGGGGGGTCAGTCAAATGCTAACATGTAATATTAACGATAGACTTGTAGGGAGCATGGAAGTGGGGGAGGGACAGACTGTGTGTGTGTGCATATCACATACAGGGGTGTAACTTTGGTTTTAGAAGTGGGGAGGACATAGATTTAAAAATAAATAAATAAATAAAATTTTGTTGGATAAACACTCCAATCAGCCTACCCGACCGCTCGGAGGTGTCCATGGTCCTAAAGCAGACCCGTTGACTCGTTTTGTATCACATTCCAATGATAAAACTAGGGGGGACAAAAATGCAATTTCAGAATGTGGGGGACATGTCCCCCCCCCCCCAGTGAAAGTTGCGCCCCTAATCACATATGAAAGAATTGTGACCTGGACCAAGCTCAAGTGGTGTGTGTGTTATAAACGGTGCTTAAACAGCTTTTAAGTATCTTTAGATATTTATTGTCAGAAATTTCGAAACATTATGTTTTACATAAAAATACAAATCATTTTCAAAATACAGACTGAACAGAACCTCTAATTAAATAAACAAATCAAAAGAGATCTAGGGTGAACTAGATCAGCTTTCCAAAGCCCAATCGTGTGATCTTAACCGTTAGGGGGAGAGCACAAAACTGATCGTTTTAAAAGATCATAACCACTGTTTGTCTACATGCAGTTATCGTTTCCCTTTATTACTGGTCTGTAGGCTGCCTTATATAGTAAACCCCAATCCAGCTGGCGGCGCTGTTTGTGCTTTTTCCGGGTTCGCCATCCGGTGCTAACTATAAAAAAGAAGCCAAAACACGAAAGTAGAACCGGAGAGCGACTTCGTTTTGATTAGGAACATTCCGCCTTGTGTGTAGTAAATAATGAAATGTATTAGGCTAGCGACCCAACTCCCAGTCATTTGAAAAATGTCTAAATTACTGTTGTTGCTTGTGTTTTATAAATAAGCGTTTAGGCCGCTGCTGTGGAGATTTTCGGGGCAGTTGAGAAAACGGTAGTGGAGTACCAGGAGGAGAATGATCGGCTACGGGAGACTACTGCAGATAACGCCAAGATACAACTATGTAGAATAGTTTGTATGTAGTTATACTGATAGTTAGCTATCGTGCTATTCAATTAATAAACTGTTAAGGCTGACAGCATGACCATTTCAACCATTTTAAGAATTTTTAGTTTTTTATTTTTTAGTTTTTACTTCTACCATGCATACTATAAAAACATTGGCTGTTTTCACGAAAAACTGGTATATTTAACAAAACATAGCAAACAGTTACTCTTATAAAATGTTTTGTAACGAAAACTAGAGGTTCAATTGTGCTGCCCTTTGCTTCCGTTAAGTTCTGTTGGTATAGTA
This sequence comes from Coregonus clupeaformis, assembly GCF_020615455.1. NCBI lineage: Eukaryota > Metazoa > Chordata > Actinopteri > Salmoniformes > Salmonidae > Coregonus > Coregonus clupeaformis. Next base: position 59,214 of record NW_025536381.1, read on the forward strand.
AGTGATATGAATAAACAAAATAAACGTTTGAAATAAATAACTTCTCTCAGTTTGAGAAGTAATTGAAAATATATTCTAGTTTTTCCAGTAGGCTGGTAAAGTGAAACGTACACTACGTTATAAACTGCTCTGGAGACAAATACGTTTTGTTGCCCCGTCTCTCGCGAGCCAATTCATAGACAGTATGCTAAACATCAGTTCCTTCATACTCCTTGACTTATTCCACATTTTGTTGTTACAGCCTGAATTAAAAATGGATTAAATAAAAAATTTTCTCTCACCCATCTACACACAATACCCCATAATGACAAAGTGAAAACATGTTTTTACGAAATGTTTGCTAATTTAGTGAAAATGAAATACAGATCTCATTTACATAAGTATTCACACCCCTGAGTCAATACATGTTAGAATCAACCAACCTTTGGCAGCAATTACAGCGATGAGTCTTTCTGTATAAGTCTAAGAGCTTTGGATTGTACAATATTTGCACATTCTTCTTTTTAAAAATTCTTAAAAGCTCTGTCAAGTTGGTTGTTGATCATTGCTAGACAGCCATTTTCAAGACTTGCCATAGATTTTCAAGCCGATTTTAAGTCAAAACTATATCTAGGCCACTCAAAAACATTCAATGTCGTCTTGGTAAGCAACTCCAGTGTATATTTGGCCTTGTGTTTCAGGTTATTGTCCTGCTGAAAGGTGAATTTGTCTGCCAGGGTGTTTCTCAATATGCATACTACCCTGCTCTCATGCTCCAAGTGCATCCTCCGAGGACGTTCTCTTGAGTACGTTCTTTTGAGGATGAGAGTGCGGATAACGCATAAAACAATACATTTGAGAAGCCTCCCCCCTACTGTGTTACCTCCGCGCTGCATCTCCCCGTTCACTGAACCTTCTTCCAGCCAGGACAATGGCAACAATAGAGATGAAACAAAGATGTACACAAAGCAAACGTTTTTACTTCATAATTATCATCTAGATATAGGTGAATCGCTTCTCAATCTAGCTAGCCAACTAGCTAGTTAAGCGAGCAAAAATGACCTAAAATTAATTTTTATACAAGGTACAGTAGATGTCAATTATTCATGGATAGCTGGCAAACAATTCTTCCGTGTAGCTAGCTAGCTA
>NW_025536382.1:0-60311 GCF_020615455.1 Coregonus clupeaformis
TCTGTAACTGGTCTCTCTCAGTGGTCCTGGTATTTAGAATATTCTGTAGCTGGTCTCTCTCTGTTGTCCTGGTATTTAGAATATTCTGTAGCTGGACTATCTCTGTGGTCCTGAAATGTAGACTATACTGTAGCTGGTCTCGCGCTACAGTGGCATCTGTAAAAGGGAAAAGTCAATCAAAATGTGTAACTGTCACAACATTGACTACAAATGTTTTAGTAAAAAAAAAAAAAAACACTTACAGGAAACCCACAGGCCTATGATCACAGCCAGTAGAACACACACTGCAGCAACTCCAGAGGGTCTCTCCCACCACTGTACTGAATCACAAATTATTAAAGTAAGATCTTTGGTAATGTGTTAATGTGTTTTACTTGTATCATCAGTGCTTTATTTGAGCTGGATCCTGCGGTAACAGGATCCGGCACCTCTCCATTTTGGACTGATGCGTTACAGAACCTATTTGGCTGGATCCGCTACCTTTCGTAGCATGAAAAATGATATTTACTGTTTGCAATGTAAAAATTATGATTAAAGCGCTTAAATAACAAGGATACTTTAAGCGCTTTAATCATAATTTTTAATTCTCCTGCCCCCTAAAAAAAAATGCAATGTGAAGATGTCGATTTTCAGCCCGCGCCTGATATTCTGAGAATACTAAACTTTTAACTACTTTATCACACATGATGTTATTTCTAAATGGTTTACCTGATATGGATGAAAATACCATCAAATCAAAGCTGACTGTCTGCACTTTAACCTCATAGTCATGATTTCAAATCCAAACTTTTGGAGTATAGAGACATAAGAAGAAATGCTGCACTGTCCCAATAACTACAGGTAGGGGTAAGGTAGAGGCAGGTAGTCTCAATATTAACAGAGGACACTGTAGGTAGGGGTAAGGTAGAGGCAGGTAGTCTCAATATTAACAGTGGACACTGTAGATAGGGGTAAGGTAGAGGCAGGTAGTCTCAATATTAACAGAGGACACTGTAGATAGGGGTAAGGTAGAGGCAGATAGCCTCAATATTAACAGAGGACACTGTAGATAGGGGTAAGGTAGAGGCAGGTAGCCTCAATATTAACAGAGGACACTGTAGATAGGGGTAAGGTAGAGGCAGGTAGCCTCAATATTAACAGAGGACACTGTAGATAGGGGTAAGGTAGAGGCAGGTAGCCTCAATATTAACGGAGGACACTGTAGGTAGGGGTAAAGTAGAGGCAGGTAGCCTCAATATTAACGGAGGACACTGTAGATAGGGGGTAAGGTAGAGACAGGTAGCCTCCATATTAACGGAGGACACTGTAGGTAGGGGGTAAGGTAGAGGCAGGTAGCCTCAATATTAACAGAGGACACTGTAGATAGGGGGTAAGGTAGAGACAGGTAGCCTCCATATTAACGGAGGACACTGTAGGTAGGGGGTAAGGTAGAGGCAGGTAGCCTCAATATTAACGGAGGACACAGTGTTGGGCCTGTAACCGAAAGGTTGCTGGTTCGAATACCGGAGCAGACAAGGTGAAAAATATGTTGCAGTGCCCTTTAGCAAGGCACTTAATCCTAATTGCTCCAGGGGCGCTGTGCATTGGAGCCATTGCGATCATTGTCAAGAAGCCGCACCCATCCCAATCGCGTTCAGAGTGAGAAAGTAAAGGCTATAGAGAAATAATTACACTCAAATTGAAAATCATGAAATGATGAGGATTTCTATCATCTTTAACAGGAGGAAAAGTACAATAGTAGTCAAAGTAGAAAAGATAATGTACCTTCACATCCCATGCTGACAAATCCATTATGATTAGTTCAGTCATTTTTATAACTAGTTAAAAATAAATAAACTTTGACACCAGACATAATACTTTAGTAGGGTACTTCCTTACCTGTGGTGAGGGTTGTTGACACTAGTTGACTTTGCTTTCCATTTTCCAGCACAGTGCAGACAATGACAGAGTACTGACTACCACCTTGCAGGTCAGAGAGAGTGATGCTGTGTGAAGATGTGGTGGTGTAGTGGGGTTCTGTCCCTGGACCGTAGTAGATGATCTGGTAATGATGTTGGGTTTGGTCCAATCCTGGTGGCTGGCTCCAGCTAACAGTAGCTGATGTGGTGTCTACTGAGTTAACATTCAGATGGTCTGGAGCAGGGGGTACTAAGGGGAAATAGATTATTGTCAGGGCTATAGTTTAACTCCAGAAATATATTACAGGAGGATTACAGCTTGCAATTCCTTTTGATACGGAAATAAATATGTTAAAAAAACAATAGAAGTCACAACATTGGTTAGATTTTTAAAGTAACAAATTAGAGGTTTCTGCTGTATTCATTTATTAACGGTGCTACTACATTGTCGCCGCCACTCCAATTTCTTTCAATATAAAGAATGCTGTGATTATAAATACTCTCCACAATAAGAAATGTTTTACACTAGTACTGTTAAAGTTAAAGCAAGCAGAGGCAGATCAACTACTTGATTTATTGACTCACACTAATGGGAAGCGAGCAAGAATTCAGATACTATAAACACTGTTTATTGATTTCAGCACCAAACTGCATTATGAGATCTGCGGAATTCACCATGATACAGTGGGGGAAAAAAGTATTTAGTCAGCCACCAATTGTGCAAGTTCTCCCACTTAAAAAGATCAGAGAGGCCTGTAATTTTCATCATAGGTACACGTCAACTATGACAGACAAATTGAGGAAAAAGTAACTTCTTCTTTAAGAGGCTCCTCTGTCCTCCACTCGTTACCTGTATTAATGGCACCTGTTTGAACTTGTTATCAGTATAAAAGACACATGTCCACAACCTCAAACAGTCACACTCCAAACTCCACTATGGCCAAGACCAAAGAGCTGTCAAAGGACACCAGAAACAAAATTGTAGACCTGCACCAGGCTGGGAAGACTGAATCTGCAATAGGTAAGCAGCTTGGTTTGAAGAAATCAACTGTGGGAGCAATTATTAGGAAATGGAAGACATACAAGACCACTGATAATCTCTGATGATCTGGGTCTCCACGCAAGATCTCACCCCGTGGGGTCAAAATCATCACAAGAACGGTGAGCAAAAATCCCAGAACCACACGGGGGGACCTAGTGAATGACCTGCAGAGAGCTGGGACCAAAGTAACAAAGCCTACCATCAGTAACACACTACGCCGCCAGGGACTCAAATCCTGCAGTGCCAGACGTGTCCCCCTGCTTAAGCCAGTACATGTCCAGGCCCGTCTGAAGTTTGCTAGAGTGCATTTGGATGATCCAGAAGAGGATTGGGAGAATGTCATATGGTCAGATGAAACCAAAATATAACTTTTTGGTAAAAACTCAACTCGTCGTGTTTGGAGGACAAAGAATGCTGAGTTGCATCCAAAGAATACCATACCTACTGTGAAGCATGGGGTGGAAACATCATGCTTTGGGGCTGTTTTTCTGCAAAGGGACCAGGACGACTGATCCGTGTAAAGGAAAGAATGAATGGGGCCATGTATCGTGAGATTTTGAGTGAAAACCTCCTTCCATCAGCAAGGGCATTGAAGATGAAACGTGGCTGGGTCTTTCAGCATGACAACGATCCCAAACACACCGCCCGGGCAACGAAGGAGTGGCTTCGTAAGAAGCATTTCAAGGTCCTGGAGTGGCCTAGCCAGTCTCCAGATCTCAACCCAATAGAAAATCTTTGGAGGGAGTTGAAAGTCCGTGTTGCCCAGCGACAGCCCCAAAACATCACTGCTCTAGAGGAGATCTGCATGGAGGAATGGGCCAAAATACCAGCAACAGTGTGTGAAAACCTTGTGAAGACTTACAGAAAACGTTTGACCTGTGTCATTGCCAACAAAGGGTATATAACAAAGTATTGAGAAACTTTTGTTATTGACCAAATACTTATTTTCCACCATAATTTGCAAATAAATTCATTAAAAATCCTACAATGTGATTTTCTGGAATTGTTTTTCTCATTTTGTCTGTCATAGTTGACGTGTACCTATGATGAAAATTACAGGCCTCTCTCATCTTTTTAAGTGGGAGAACTTGCACAATTGGTGGCTGACTAAATACTTTTTTCCCCCAATGTATATTTCTCATCAGGGAAGATACTGTACCTTTACATCCAATGCTGACACATCCATTATGATTAGTTTAGAGTCATTTTGATAACTAGTTAATGTTTAATCAACTTTGACACTAGATATAATACTTAAGTTGGGTACTTCGTTACCTTTGGTGAGGGTTGTTGACACCAGTTTACTTTTCTTTCCATTTTCCAGCACAGTGCAGACAGTGACAGAGTACTGAGTACCACATTGCAGGTCAGAGAGAGTGAGGCTGTGTGAAGATGTGGTAGTGTAGTGGGGTTTTGTCCCTGGACACTGGTAGGAGATCTGGTAATGATGTTGGGTTTGGTCCAATCCTGGTGGCTGGTTCCAGCTAACAGTACCTGACGTGGTGTCAACAGTTAGCTGGTCCGGAGCAGGAGGTACTGAGGGAAAATAAACTGTTGTTAATCTCTAGAAACTACAGAAGGGAAAGTAGAATAGTACTTGAAAAATCAAAAAAGGTCAGCTTTGCAGTCTGCAATTCATTTTGATATGGGAAGAAATAAGCTAAGGCAGAAGTCACACAACATAGGTTAGATTTGTAATGTAATAAAAATGAAGAGTTTATGCTATATTCATTCATTTATATAAATTAAAAGAATGGTGTGATTATACAGTGGCTTGCGAAAGTATTCACACCCCCCCTTGGCATTTTTCCTATTTTGTTGCCTTACAACCTGGAATTAATTTATTGATTTTTTTTCGGGTTTGTATCATTTGATCTACACAACATGCCTACCGCTTTGAAGATGCAAAATACATTTTATTGTGAAACAAACAAGAAATGACAAAAAAACAGAAAACTTGAGCGTGCATAACTATTCAAAGTCAATACTTTGTAGAGACACCTTTTGCAGCAATTACAGCTGCAAGTCTCTTGGGGTATGTCTCTATAAGCTTGGCACATCTAGCCACTGGGATTTTTCAAGGCAAAACTGCTCCATCTCCTTCAAGTTGGATGGGTTCCGCTGGTGTACAGCAATCTTTATGTCATACCACAGATTCTCAATTGGATTGAGGTCTGGGCTTTGACTAGGCCATTCCAAGACATTTAGACATTTAAATGTTTCCCTTTAAACCACTCAAGTGTTGCTTTAGCAGTATGCTTAGGGTCATTGTCCTGCTGGAAGGTGAACCTCCGTCCCAGTCTCAAATCTCTGGAAGATTGAAACAGGTTTCCCTCAAGAAATTCCCTGTTTTTAGCACCATCCATCATTCCTTCAATTCTGACCAGTTTCCCGGTCCCTGCCAATGAAAAACATCCCCACAGCATGATGCTGCCACCACCATGTTTCACTGTGGGGATGGTGTTCTCGGGGTGATGAGAGGTGTTGGGTTTGCGCCAGACATAGCGTTTTCCTTGATGGCGAAAAAGCTCAATTTTAGTCTCATCTGACCAGAGTACCTTCTTCCATATGTTTGGGGAGTCTCCCACATGCCTTTTGGCGAACACCAAATGCGTTTGCTTATTTTCTTCTTTAAGCAATGGCTTTTTTCTGGCCACTCTTCCGTAAAGCCCAGCTCTGTGGCGTGTACAGCTTAAAGTGGTCCTATGGACAGATACTCCAATCTCCGCTGTGGAGCTTTGCAGCTCTTTCAGGGTTATCGTTGGTCTCTTTGTTGCCTCTGATTAATTCCCTCCTTGTCTGGTCCGTGAGTTTTGGTGGGCGGCCGTCTATTGGCAGGTTTGTCGTGGTGCCATATTCTTTCCATTTTTTAATAATGGATGTTCAAAGTTTCAGATATTTTTTTATAAACCAACACCGATCTGTACTTCTCCACAACTTTGTCCCTGACCTGTTTGGAGAGCTCCTTGGTCTTCATGGTGCCGCTTGCTTGGTGGTGCCCCTTGCTTAGTGGTGTTGCAGACTCTGGGGCCTTTCAGAACAGGTGTATATATACTGAGATCATGTGACAGATCACGTGACACTTAGATTGCACACAGGTGGACTTTATTTAACTAAATATGTGACTTCTGAAGGTAATTGGTTGCACAATATCTTATTTAGGGGCTTCATAGCAAAGGTGTTGAATACATATGCACGTAATTTTTTTCATTTCACTTCACCAGTTTGGACTATTTTGTGCATGTCCATTACATGAAATCCAAATCAATTTAAATTACAGGTTGTAATGCAACAAAATAGGAAAAACGCCAAGGGGGATGAATACTTTTGCAAGGCACTGTAAATCATCTCCACAATAACAAGTGTTTAACACTGTACTACTGATAAAGTTAAAGCAACCAGAGGCAGATCAACTCCTTGACTTAATGACTCACAGGAATGGAAGAAAGCATGAACTCAGATATTAGTGCATTCGCAAAGTATTCAGACCCATTGACTTTTTCCACATTCTGTTACGTTACAGCCTTATTCTAAAATTAATTACATTGTTTTTCCCCCCCTTGTCAATCTACACACAATTCCCCATAATGACAAAGCAAAACCAGGTTTTTACAATTTTTTGCAAATTTATAAAATAAAAAAACGGAAATATCACATTTACATAAGTATTCAGACCCTTTACTCAGTACTTTGTTGAAGTACCTTTGGCAGCGATTACAGCCTTGAGTCTTCTTGCGTATGACGCTACAAGCTTGACACACCTGTATTTGGAGAGTTTCTCCCATTCTTTTAGATCCTCTCAAGCTCTGTCAGGTTGGATGGGGAGCGTCACTGCACAGCTATTTTTAGGCCTCTCCAGAGATGTTCGATAGGATTTAAGTCCGGGCTCAGGCTGGGCCACTCAAGGACATTCAGAGACTTTTCCCGAAGCCACTCCTGCTATTCTCCAGTCTGAGGTCCTGAGCGCTCTGGAGCAGGTTTTCATCAAGGATCTTTCTGTACTTTGCTCCGTTAATCTCTCCCTTGATCCTGACTAGTCTCCCAGGCCCTGCCGCTGAAAACCATCCCCACAGCATGATGTTGCCACCACCATGCTTCACCGTAGGGATGGTGCCAGGTTTTCTCCAGACGTGATGATTCGTATTCAGGTCAAATAGTTAAATCTTGGTTTCATCAGACCATATAATCTAGCTTGCATGTGCCTTTTACTGAGGAGTGGCTTCCGTCTGGCCACCCTACCATAAATGCCTGATTGGTGGAGTGCTGCAGAGATGGTGGTCTTTCTGGAAGGTTCTCCCATCTCCACAGAGGAACTCTGGAGCTCTGTCAGAGTGACCATCGGGTTCTCTGTCAACTACCTGACTAAGGCCCTTCTCCCCTGATTGCTCAGTTTTGGCCAGGTGGCCAACTCTAGGAAGCATCTTGGTGGTTCCAAACTTCTTCCATTTAAGAATGATGGAAGCCACTGTGTTCTTGGGGACCTTCAATGCAGCAGACATGTTTTGGTACCCTTTCCCAGATATGTGCCTCGACACAATCCTGTTTCGGAGCTCTACGGACAATTTTGCTCTGACATGCACTGTCAACTGTGGGACCTTTTATATAGACAGGTGTGTTCCTTTCCAAATCATGTCCAATCAATTGAATTTACCACAGGTGAAGTCCAATCAAGTTGTGGAAACATATCAAGGAGGATCATTCGAAACAGGATGCACCTGAGCTCAAGTTCAAGTCTCATAGCAAAGGCTCTGAATACTTTTTAATTTGTAATAAATTTGCAGCAAATTCTAATAACCAGTTTTTGTTTTGTCATTATGGGGTACTGTGTGTAGATTGATGAAACAAAATATATTTTATAAATGTTTTATTAAGGCTGTAATGTAACAAAATGTGGAAAAAGTTAAGGGGTCGGAATACTTTCAGAATGCACTGTATAAACAATTTTTATTGATTTCACTACCAAACTGCATTTCGAGATCTGGGGAATTCACATAGTCATTTTGATAACCAGAAATAATACTTAAATAGGGTACTTACCTGTGGTGAGGGTTGTTAACACCAGTTGACTTTGCTTTCCATTTTCCAGCATAGTGCAGACAGTGACAGAGTATTCAGTAGCAGGTTTCAGGTCACAGAGAGTGATGTTGTGTGAATATGTGGTAGTGATGTGTGGTTCTGTCCCTGGACAGCGGTAGGAGATCTGGTAATGATGTTGGGTTTGGTCCAATCCTGGTGGCTGGCCCCAGCTAACAGCAGCTGATGTGGTGTCCACTGAGTCAACATTCAGCTGGTCTGGAGCAGGAAGTACTAAGGGAAAATAAATACATTATTGTCAGGGCTACAGTTTAACTCCAGATATACACTGAGTTTACAAAACATTAAGGATACCTGCACTTTCCATGAAAGACTGACCAGGTGAATCCAGATGAAAGCTATGATCCCTTATTGATGTCACTTGTTAAATCCACTTCAATCAGTGTAGATGAAGGGGAGGAGACAGGTTAAAGAAGGATTTTTAAGCCTTGAGACAACTGAGACATGGATTTTATACATGTGCCATTCAGAGGGTGAATGGGCAAAACAAAATATTTAAGTGCCTTTGAACGGAGTATGGTATGTGCCAGGAGCATACATTTTGGTCAAGAACTGCAACGGTGCTGGTTTTTTCACTCAACAGTTTCACGTGTGTATCAAGAATGGTCTACCACCCAATGGACATCCAGCCAACTTGACACAACTTTGGGAAGCACTGGAGTCAACATGGGCCAGCATCCCTGTGGAACGCTTTCGACACCTTGTAGAGTCTGACCCAATAGATTGAGGCTGTTCTGAGGGCAAAATGTTTGTACACTCAAATGTAATTAAATGTTTAACAGATGTCCCACTTAACATTGCTCAATTTTATAAATCAGAAAAATGTAAGTTGTAAAAAATGAAAGTCCTCAAGCTTTCGATAAAGATACATACCTTCCTCTCAGATATTGGCTGAATGTTGCTTCTTTCAAAAGGCCAAAATCTCTTGATTAGGCTCAGCGTTGCACTAAGATTGCCGTTGTATTTTAAGATGTTCTACCTAGGGCAGTGGAGGTCATGACATTTTGTCAGCTGGTTATTGTCATGCAATAGACTGCCGGTCTCACAGTAATTGACCGTGAATTAACATACCATAAAACTTATATGAAATGCTGAGTCTCAAGTAGCCTCCTGTCCTTCTTAATATCCTAACAATGACAAACATTTCAGTCAATAAACGCCTGTTTCAAATAAACGCCTGGTCTAAATTAATTATTTACGAGGTTAACATGAATTACCATGAATTGTTTACAAGGTTTAATGTTTGAATTGTTACATTAAATAATTCAGTAAAGACTCGAAAAAATTATGGCAATCAACCATTTTATAGCCAGTAAGAAACTGGCTAACAGCTGACAACCGCTAACTGGCAAGCACAAAAACAGTGAACAGCTTCGGGAGTACAGACCAAGAAATCGCCCGATTGCCCTCTAGTGGCGCAAGTAAGAACTGCCGAAAATGCAGTTAGAGGAGAATATTTATTCTGTCAAGGAAGTTATTTTTTTTCTCAATTTGTCTGTCATAGTTGACATGTACCTATGATGAAAATTACAGGCCTCTCTCATCTTTTTAAGTGGGAGAACTTGCACAATTGGTGGCTGACTGAATACTTTTTTCCCCCACTGTAAATGATAACACATTAGTGCAGGAAATAAATACATTCATTAAAATTCTGGAAGTGAAAGCTGGAATTAAACAATTGACTATGCAAATTAGCAAAAGCTGTGTGCATAAAGGAAATAGAAGCATGGCTCAAATAGAAGCCTGTCTAAAAATCGCCTGTTGTGTCCAGTGATTCATGCAAATAAACACCTGGGCTATGATGCATGCCTTTGAAACATCAACAATTTTAAGAAGTCTAAATGATTTAATATACACCATCACAATAAATCAATGATTTATTTTAGGCAGGACTAAAGAAACATGATGATATGAAGAAAATGTATTTCAGAAGAACAGAAGAGTTGGCCTACTGTATATTATCTGGCTATGCACCATGCCATAGGTTGTAGGCTTGTTCATTTAGCAGACAAGATAAGCTCAAGTCCCGTGCAATTATTTTATAGTAAGAAGAATATAATTGAATTTATGTGAATAAAATAGAAAGGATATTTCTCCCAATCCAGAGCCCATGAAGTGGCTACGCTGAGCGTAAAAGTGATCATTTGAAACAGGTCCTATATGCTAGATTTAAAGTTATTTGGCAACTTTAGTTGTGAATTACAGAAACCTTAGAATGTCTTACAAACTAAAACATATGGGCTGCATGATAGGGACAGAGTGCAAGCAAAAAAAGCTTCAGGCTGCACACACTGTTCTCTCATCAAGTAATCACATTTTTACCCATCAGACTAGTCTCAATTTAATCTTGTCTTTACTATACTGAACAAAAATATAAACGCAAAATGTAAAGTGTTGGTCCCATGTTTCAGGAGCTGAAATAAAAGATCCCAGAAATGTTCCATACGCACAAACAGCTTATTTCTCTCAAATTTGTTTGCATCCCTGTTAGTGAGCATTTCTCCTTTGCCAAGATAATCCATCCACCTGACAGGTGTGGCATGTCAAGAAGCTGATTAAACAGCATGATCATTACACAGGTGCTGGGAACAATAAAAGGGCACTATAAAATGTGCAGTTTTGTCACAACACAATCCCACAGATGTCTCAAGTATTGAGAATGTTCATATTTCTACCATAAACCGTCTCCAACATTGTTTCAGAGAATTTGGCAGTACTTCCAACTGGCCTCACAACCACGCCAGCCCAGGACCTCCACATCCGGCTTCTTCACCTGCAGGATCGTCTGAGACCAGCCACCCGGTCTGTAATAAAGCCCTTTGTGGGGAAAAACTCATTCTGATTGGCTGGGCCTGGCTCCCCAGTGGGTGGGCATGTCTCCCAAGTGGGTGGGCCTAATCCATAGATTAGGGCCTAATGAATTTATTTCAATTTACAGATTATCTTGTAAGAACTTTAATTCAGTAAAATTGTTTAAATTGTTGCATTTATATTTTTGTTGAGTATAATACGTAGCTGTGCGTGGGTAAAATCACCATCTTCTACCCTGCTCAAACCACCGTATTACGCTACTCTCATCACCCCACTGGGGAACCATCGATACGGCTGGCTAGCCTATCTTCAAAGAAGCAACTTTAAGAGCGTATGGAAGGAAAATCTATTTTGTAGTTCTGTTCAGGACTACATGACAAGTCACCGGATATCAGACAACTACAGAGGAAAAAAACAGAAGACTTGTTGGAACCCCTTCGGACAATCAGAGCCTTAAAAGCGTTCCGCGAAAAGGCCCAACTACCTTTCCAAGGCGGCCCTGTCCACCGAGAGAGATACATGGCGAACCAGGCATATCAAAGAGGGCGGCGGTTTGTGTGCAAAGTATATGGTTACAGTAGAGGAGAGTAGTTTCCGAATGTGGCAATGTTAATTGATTCTCTCCCTCTCTTCTTTAACAAGCATCAATGTTGTTGTCATTCCGCTAGGGACCTATTTTCATCGCATTAAGTTTCCAGTCAATAACCAGTAGAGTGGGTGTGTTTATCCTGTGTTCCCATCTAATTAGCTACTAAATAAATAATTAAACACATTTCTGTAGTACTGAATCATAAGTAAGGCTCGGGTTTTTGCAGATGAAAGGAGGTTACGACTGTTCAGAATGATGATATGATACAAGGTTATGATTAATACCTCCATGGAATCCAAGATGGCGTAGTAGTGCAGTCCTGTTTTTGTCGTGTGTCTGTAAATAGCCTGTAAATACCCTGTTTTTTTTGTATTATTCGTACATATTTTCCCATCAGACTATTCATCCTTCTACAAAATATACTTTCCTGCAACCCGCCTCACTCAATGTGGAACGGATTCTATTATTGATTTACCTTTTATCTATAATCTCCAGTTGAAACTAGCGAGCCAGCTAACTAGCTACTTGCTATTAGCCACAGTTAGCGGTATTTCACCCAGAACATTGGATTTTTCTGCCGGAATAATTTAATCACTGGACATTAATCACCGGATCGCAACTAGCTAGCCGCAACCGCATGGATGTTGCTGTTTGGCTAATCACCACTGCCCCCGATGCAAGCACCAGTTAGCCTCGAGCTAGCCTAGAGCCAGGCTCATATCCCGGCTATCTACCTCTAGGTCTACCAGACGGGAGTAGCCAGCTAACTAGCTACTTGCTATCAGCTACCGTTAGCGGTTTTTCACCATTGTCCGTGGCCTGCACCACCTACCAGCCAGCTCTAGTCTGGACTATTATTCGGCCAGTCTGCACTGTCTGCACAGCGCGTTATCGACCCAGAACATTTCAGTTCTTCTGCCGGAATCACTGAATCACTGGACCTTTAACTCCGGATTCATCGCTACCAGCTAGCTGCAACAAAATGGACGTTGTGGTCTGGCTAATCATCCTGAGCTAGGCCCATCTCCCATCTATCTACCTCTCTGTCAACCGGACGGGACCACCTAGTGTTGACACGGAGCCCCGCCGATCCTACACGACTGGTCTGCCGACGAAATCGTCTGATGTGGTTACAACAGGCTTCCCGTTACGACATAGACCACGAAGATTCCATCTGCTAGCCCCGGCCCGCTAGCACACGCTAGCCGTGGCCTCTTGCTCGCTAGTGCTTTAGCAGCCCCCGAACTACCTCCGAACTATCCTATTGCTGTTCACCGGACCTTATGATAACTCAGCTATACAGCTGATGTCTGCTGGACTGTTCCTTTTTACGGTACTGCATCCTGTTTATGTTTAGCCTCAGCCCAAACAGTGTCGTCATTACCAGCTGTTGTCTTAGCTCTCTCAAATTACACCTGTGATTGCTTTATGCCTCTCTCCCTTGTCAATATGGTTAGCTTATTGTTGTTTCGGTTATTTCTAATTGTACTATTTCACTGTAGATCCCCCAGCCCAGCTAAACCTGCCTTAGATAGCTCCTTTGTCCCACCCCCCATACACGCGGAGACCGACTCAATTGGTGCCTCCAGTGATGCCATCTCTTTCATTGTTACCCAACGCTTAGGTTTACCTCCACTTTACTCATATCCTTCCATATCCTTGTCTGTACATAATGCCCTGAATCTTTTCTACAACGCCCGGAAATCTGCCCCCTTTATTCTATGTACCCAACGCACTAGAAGACCAGTTCTTAAAGCCTTTAGCCGTATCCTTATTCTAGTCCTCCTCTGTTCCTCCGGTGATGTAGAGGCTAACCCAGGCCCTGCAGCCCTCAGTATCACTCCTACTCCCCAGGCGCTATCATTTGCTGACTTCTGTAATCGCAAAAGTCTTGGTTTCTTGCATGTAAATATCAGAAGTCTACTTCCTGAGTTTGAGTTATTCACTGCGTTAGCACACTCCGCCAACCCTGATGTTCTAGCAGTGTCTGAATCCTGGCTTAGGAAGGCCACCAAAAATGCTGAAATTTCCATCCCCAACTACAACATTTTCCGTCTAGATAGAACTGCCAAAGGGGGTGGAGTTGCAATCTACTGTAGAGATAGCCTGCAGAGCTCTATCATACTATCCAGGTCTGTGCCCAAACAGTTTGAGCTTCTACTTCTAAAAATCCACCTTTCCAGAAATAAGTCTCTCACTGTTGCCGCTTGCTACAGACCACCCTCAGCCCCCAGCTGTGCCCTGGACACCATATGTGAATTGATTGCCCCCATTTATCCTCAGAGTTCGTACTGCTTGGTGACCTAAATTGGGATATGCTTAACACCCCGGCCATCCTACAATCCAAACTAGATGCCCTCAATCTCACACAAATTATCAACGAACCTACCAGGTACAACCCTAAATCCGTAAACATGGGTACCCTCATAGATATCATCCTGACTAACTTACCCTCTAAATACACCTCCGCTGTCTTCAACCAGGATCTCAGGGATCACTGCCTTATTGCCTGCGTCCGTAACGGGTCCGCGGTCAAACGACCACCCCTCATCACTGTCAAACGCTCCCTAAAACACTTTAGCGAGCAGGCCTTCCTAATTGACCTGGCCCAGGTATCCTGGATAGATATAGATCTCATTCCATCAGTAGAGGATGCCTGGTTGTTCTTTAAAAGTAATTTCCTCTCAATCTTAAATAAACATGCCCCATTCAAAAAATACAGAACTAAGAACAGATATAGCCCCTGGTTCTCCTCAGACTTGACTGCCCTTGACCAGCACAAAAACATCCTGTGGCGTACTGCATTAGCATCAAATAGCCCCCGCGATATGCAGCTTTTCAGGGAAGTTAGGAACCAATATACACAAGCAGTCAGGAAAGCAAAGGCTAACTTTTTCAAACAGAAATTTGCATCCTGTAGCACTAACTCCAAAAAGTTTTGGGACACTGTAAAGTCCATGGAAAATAAGAGCACTTCCTCCCAGCTGCCCACTGCACTGAGGCTAGGAAACACTATCACCACCGCTAAATCTACAATAATCGAGAATTTCAACAAGCATTTTGCTACGGCTGGCCATGCTTTCCACCTGGCTACCACTACCCCGGCCACCAACTCTGCACCCTCCGCTGCAACTTGCCCATGCCCCCCGCTTCTCCTTCACACAAATTCAGACAGCTGATGTTCTGAAAGAGCTGCAAAATCTGGACCCCTACAAATCAGCTGGGCTAGACAATCTGGACCCTTTCTTTCTAAAACTAGCCGCCGAAATTTCGCAACCCCTATTACTAGCCTGTTCAACCTCTCTTTCGTAACGTCTGAGATCCCCAGAGATTGGAAAGCTGCCGCGGTCATCCCCCTCTTCAAAGGGGGTGACACTCTAGATCCAAACTGTTACAGACCTATATCCATCCTGCCCAGCCTTTCGAAAGTATTTGAAAGCCAAGTTAACAAACAGATCACCGACCATTTCGAATCCCACCGTACCTTCTCCGCTATGCAATCCGGTTTCCGAGCTGGTCATGGGTGCACTTCAGCCACGCTCAAGGTCCTAAACGATATTATAACCGCGATCGATAATAGACAGTACTGTGCAGCAGTCTTCATCGACCTGGCCAAGGCTTTCGACTCTGTCAACCACCGCATTCTTATTGGCAGACTAAATAGCCTTGGTTTCTCAAATGACTGCCTCGCCTGGTTCACCAACTACTTCTCAGATAGAGTTCAATGTGTCAAATCGGAGGGCCTGTTGTCTGGACCTATGGCAGTCTCTATGGGGGTGCCACAGGGTTCAATTCTTGGGCCGACTCTTTTCTCCGTGTATATCAATGATGTCGCTCTTGCTGCAGGTGACTCTCAGATCCACCTCTACGCAGACGACACCATTTTGTATACATCTGGCCCTTCATTGGACACTGTGTTAACAAACCTCCAAACAAGCTTCAATGCCATACAACACTCCTTCAGTAGCCTCCAACTGCTCTTAAACACTAGTAAAACTAAATGCATGCTCTTCAATCGAACGCTGCTGGCACCCGCCCACCCGACTAGAATCACCACTCTCGACGGGTCTGACCTAGAGTATGTGGACAACTACAAATACCTAGGTGTCTGGTTAGACTGTAAACTCTCCTTCCAGACTCACATTAAAATAATCTCCAATCCAAAGTTACATCTAGAATCGGCTTCCTATTTCGCAACAAAGCCTCCTTCACTCATGCTGCCAAACATGCCCTCGTAAAACTGACTATCCTACCGATCCTTGACTTCGGCGATGTCATTTACAAAATAGCCTCCAACACTCTACTCAGCAAATTGGATGTAGTCTATCACAGTGCCATCCGTTTTGTCTCCAAAGCCCCATACACTACCCACCACTGTGACCTGTACGCTCTTGTTGGCTGGTCCTCAATACATGTTCGTCGTCAAACCCACTGGCTCCAGGCCATCTATAAATCACTGCTAGGCAAATCCCTGCCTTATTTTAGCTCATTGGTCACCATAGCAACACCCACCCGTAGTCTGCGCTCCAGCAGGTATATCTCACTGGTCATTCCCAAAGCCAACACCTCCTTTGGCCGCCATTCCTTCCAGTTCTCCGCTGCCAATGACTGGAACGAATTGCAAAAATCTCTGAAGCTGGAGACTCTTATCTCCCTCACTAACTTTAAGCATCAGTTGTCAGAGCACCTTACCGATCACTGCACCTGTACACAGCCCATCTGAAATTAGCCCACCCAACTACCTCATCCCTATATTGTTATTATTTTCCACCCCAGTATCTCTATTTGCACATAATCTCTTGCACATCTAGCATTCCAGTGTTAATACTAATTGTAATTATTTTGCACTATAGCCTATTTATTGCCTTACCGCCATAACTTGCTACATTTGCACACACTGTATATATATTTCTGTTGTATTTTTTGACTTTATGTTTTGTTTACCCCATATGTAACTCTGTGTTGTTGTATTTATCGCACTGCTTTGCTTTATCTTGGCCAGGTCGCAGTTGTAAATGAGAACTTGTTCTCAACTGGCTTACCTGGTTAAATAAAGGTGAAATAAATAAATAAATAAAAATACGTTGACTGTTAATAGATGTGATTGGTAAATAACTTTTAGAGTTTAATTCGGGAGATGGTAACTAAAGAACTGCTCTCGTGGTGCCCCAGATCCTAATGAGTTCATTGTTACATTATTCATCTAAAATCGGGTAACAATTAATCATAGTTGATTAGATAACAGTCCTCAGATTAATGTTAAAGTCAAGTCATGACACTGTCCATGGTTCTGATATGAAGATGTTGAAAGGTCATGTAACTGTTTGTTACTGTACATGCAAGCCCTAGTTCTACCTTAAATTTGAGCTCACCTCATTTTCAAAAAATGGTATCACTTAAACATTTAATAAAATGTTTATAGCCTTACGGGTGGAAAAGTACAATAAATCCAGGGCTTTTGATATGGGGAAAACAATTAAACAAACAAAAAACATAACAGAACACTAACAAAACAAAAATGTTATTTGTAATGCAACAAAATCGCTCTAATTTCTGGTAAAGAGATGATGAGCTGTAATTGGGGGAAGATCTCTTACTAGTGCAGATGGTTGTAGAGACAGGTTCACTCTGTTCCCCATTGCTCAGCACAGTTGAAACACTAACAGTGTACTCGGTGCCAGGTTGCAGGTTTGAGAAGGTTTTGTGGCAGTCGTCAGTAATGGCTGCGAGGGGGTCTCTTCCTGGGATGCAGTTGGATATGAAGAAGCGCTGTGGGACTTTCTCCATCCCTTCAGCATTGGACCAGTGGAGAGTGAAGGAGGTCTCTTCCAAATGGTCTATCTTTAAATCTCTGGGTGGGATCACTGGAACAAAAATCAAGATTTGTTTAGAATAGAGGATGTGCTGTTTTTGACAGAGAGTCCAAAAATGTCTCTAGGAATGAATAAAAACACAAGTTAGCCTACTGTACCTGTGGATAGGGATGCTGAGACACATCTGCTTTGGCTTCCATCTTCTCCCTCTGTAGCCACGTTGAACTGGTACTTTTTACCAGGTTGGAGACTGCTTATTTCAAGATGATGCCCACCTTTCACTCTTGTTGAGCTTGTTTCACCGTCACACCCCCAGGTCACTCTGAATGTCTGTGGTCCTGTCAGCCCCTGAGGAGAACTCCAGCTCAGAGACACTGAATCTAATGTCAGCAACAGGACCTGGATGTCACCAGGAGGGGGCAGCACTGGTGAAGGAATAATGAGAGAGAAACAAACTTTATTGACAGTAAAATTACATAAACAGCAGTTAAGGGACAACAATTGATATCTTACTAAATATCCTCTTAAATTGAGATTTAAATTAAATAATATAGCTTGGGTCAGTTTATTCTGTGTTTCCACATATACCTACCATCATCTGAGGCCAGCATTGTGTGATGGTCGCCAACACAACTCTTAAAGTGTGAGAACAAAATATGAATCAGTCATTTCTTTAAAAACACAGAACTTGTTACTTTGGTAAATGTACAACAGATATTTTAAAATCAAGATACATCAACTGCTTTTGACATACAGGTAACGGCCAACATAAAGGAAACAGTTGAGTAAATGATGGAACAAAGTATTTAGAAAGCAGGTGCTTCCACACAGGTGTGGTTCCTGAGTTAATTAAGTGATTAAACCATCCCATCATGCTTAGGGTCATGTATAAAAATGCCCAGGTGTCCATTATTTTGGCTACCATGGCTAAAAGAGATCTCAGTGACTTTGAAAGAGGGGTCTCAACGGAGCATAGGGCCTTTAAAGGGTGTGTGTCTGTCGCCAGATCTCAAACCAATGGAACACTTATAGGAGACTCTGGAGCCGAGCCTGAGGCAGCGTTTGACTATTTTTACATTTATTTATTTTTTTGTCATTTAGCAGACGCTCTTATCCAGAGCGACTTACAGTTAGTGAGTGCATACATTATTATTTTTTTTTCATACTGGCCCCCCGTGGGAATCGAACCCACAACCCTGGTGTTGCAAATGCCATGCTCTACCAACTGAGCTACATCCCTGCCGGCCATTCCCTCCCCTACCCTGGACGACGCTGGGCCAATTGTGCGCCGCCCCATGGATCTCCCGGTCGCGGCCGGCTACGACAGAGCCTGGATTCGAACCAGGATCTCTAGTGGCACAGCTAGCACTGCGATGCAGTGCCTTAGACCACTGCGCCACTCGGGAGGTCTACAATCAACAAAACACCAAATTATAGAATTTATTGTGGAAGAACTCCAATAGAGTTCCAGACAGTTGTAGAATCTATGTCAAGGTACATTGAAGCTGTTCTGGCAGCTGGTGGGGGCCCATCTCCCTATTAAGATACTTTATTTAGGCAGATACCTGTATATTCCTTCACAGCGTTCTGACTTATACAGGCACTGAAGTTCTCCTGAACGTTTTGCCACGGTGAAAGAAACAAGCACAATTGCACATTTCATTGCATTAAAAGAAAAAGACATGTTCGGATAAAACACTGACGGTGCCGTCACACATTGCAACAATAATTCTGCTGATACTGTAGCTGATCAACTTTTCAGCGTCCTCAGAACTGTACTGTACAACCCTGAGTAATGAAACAAGATGAAACCCAGTAGCTACCCGTCTTGTAATGGCAACCTAGGCCATCTTGTAAAGGCAACCTAGGCCATCTTGTAAAGGCAACCTAGGCCATCTTGTAATGGCAACCTAGGCCAACTTGTAATGGCAACCTAGGCCATCTTGGAATGGGAACCAAGGCCATCTTGTAAAGGCAACCTAGGCCATCTTGTAATGGCAACCTAGGCCATCTTGTAATGGCAACCTAGGCCATCTTGTAATGGCAACCTAGGCCATCTTGTAATGGTAACCTAGGCCATCTTGTAATGGTAACCTAGGCCATCTTGTAATGGCAACCTAGGCCAACTTGTAATGGCAACCTAGGCCAACTTGTAATGGCAACCTAGGCCAACTTGTAACGGCAACCTAGGCCAACTTGGAATGGGAACCTAGGCCATCTTGTAAAGGCAACCTAGGCCATCTTGTAATGGCAACCTAGGCCATCTTGTAATGGCAACCTAGGCCATCTTGTAATGGCAACCTAGGCCAACTTGTAACGGCAACCTAGGCCAACTTGGAATGGGAACCTAGGCCATCTTGTAATGGCAACATAGGCCAACTTGTAATGGCAACCTAGGCCATCTTGTAATGGCAACCTAGGCCATCTTGTAATGGCAACCTAGGCCAACTTGGAATGGGAACCAAGGCCATCTTGTAATGGCAACCTAGGCCAACTTGTAATGGCAACCTAGGCCAACTTGGAATGGGAACCTAGGCCAACTTGTAATGGGAACCTAGGCCAACTTGTAATGGCAACCTAGGCCATCTTGTAATGGCAACCTAGGCCATCTTGTAATGGCAACCTAGGCCATCTTGTAATGGCAACCTAGGCCAACTTGGAATGGGAACCTAGGCCAACTTGTAATGGGAACCTAGGCCAACTTGTAATGGCAACCTAGGCCATCTTGTAATGGCAACCTAGGCCATCTTGTAATGGCAACCTAGGCCATCTTGTAATGGCAACCTAGGCCATCTTGTAATGGTAGTCAAAGTTGAAATAAATGTGCAAGTTTAGCCCACTTCATATAAATAATTATAGTCAATATGTAATTAGGTTATTTCGCTGTCTTTTGTCATGTCGGCCATCTTTTAGGAAATTGTATTAGCCGTGCCATTCCTACAATGTGGTACATTTTGGACCTCATAACTTTTGGAGAAAAAAATAATAATTGAGTGTAGTATTCTATCAGAAAAAGGACATGCCTGACTTTCAGAAAAATATATTGGTCAAACTCAGGCACTTAATTTTTTTGGTGCATTTTCCAACATGTTAGGTGCATAATCCTAACAGGGTGGAAACTAACTGGGTGGACATTTGTTGGCTAAATTAGCCATAGTTTTGTGAGTGATCAAGTTTGAGCTAGAATAATGTTGGACCCTTGAACATGATTTTAACTTCTCTATCAAACATATTTTAACATTTTGAAATGTGGTTAATTTTCATGTAGCTTTAGACCATTGTTTTCCCACCAAAGAAATTATGATAATTCCTGAATGTGGGATCATTGTAGGAAAGGGTGGTTTTCTTAAATGGAGATCTACAAACTAACAGGGTGGAAAGTGATATCAGGGACACACATAACATCTTAAATACAATAATCATTAATACAAAACATTATTGATGAGAGAATTTAACTTGGACTATAAAATATTGAAGAAAGATTAAATATTTTATGGCTTATATTTCTTGTGGAAGTTGATGAATAACACCCGGGGACATGGCAAAAACACCAACATCCACTGAAGAAAAGTGTTCAAAATACATACACTTCCCTTTCAAGATCCATATTTTTGTGTTTTTAAGGACGGCGGACCTTATATTTAAAGCCTTTTGGAATCCACATGTTAAACTAAATAAGAATTGATATTTCCTGGAGACAGAAAACGCACCGCATTGTAGAAATGATCCAGGCCTAGGCTGGACACCAATTCGACCTAACCTGATACAGTTTATGTCTAATTGACGTCAAAATATGATTTTCTTTTGCATTTAAGTTAACCCTAACCCGTTTCCTAACCTCAACCTTAATTATCCCAACTTTCTGCATAATTTATCCTAACCAACCTGCTACGAAAAGCCAAACCTGGTCATTTCTGACAAATGGTATCCCTTCTAGCACAAACACCCCAACCATAGAGAATGATAGAGGCCTCTAGCGGCCAAAAGGCCACGTTAGAATGGGCAGCGCCATTGAGGGATGCCATCATATTAATGTAGTCAACTGGGTGGGACTTCCAACATCACTGGCTGAAGAAGAAAATGTACTCCTTTAAAATGGAGATAGCCTCATCGGCGCTGCCCATGATGTCAGAGATGCTAAATAGAATAGATACAAGGGTGAGCCCTCGATCTAGCTCTATGGTCCCAACTGAAACCGAAAGTGGATGCGTTTTTACACATCCATTTTGTCTGGGTTGACTGGGTGCAGCTGCGACTGGAAGTCATAGGCCATGTCTGAAATCTGTATTGCCCACTACTTACTAAAACTACATAGTGTACTAATCGTAATACATACTATTTAGAAACTACTGTTTTGTAAAAATGAATGCACTAAGTACACTGCATCCCCTCAGCTAATAACCATCTGTAAAACAACGGAATCTGTAAAGACGATTATCTTCCTTAAGTGTGGAGCGAATTCTACCAAAGCCGAAATGAGTACAAATTCCTAGTAGTTAAAGCACTCAATTTTCGAAATGTTACATTATTTTGGAAATTTCACATAATATAAAAAACGGACTATTTTCGCATACCTAAAATTAAACGCAAGTATTCGGACACAACCACTGTAAAAATGTACCGCAAGTCAATTAGGCCTACAGAGCACTCATCGACATGACCACCTATCAAAGTTTGAAAGAAATACACTGTATACGCACGATTGCCTATTGTTTCTTTCAACATCAGCATGTATTATTTTAGGATAAATATATCAATATATCATCTTAATAGATTACATGTCAGCGTCAGATCGCTGTGTAAAAGACAACACCTTTCGTAGACTTCCTTGTGCGCACTCCGCCGTAGTGGGTCTAGTTGGGTATTTGATATTTTTACCTGCCATTTATTAGAAAGAGAAGTTAAAAACCGGGCCTTATTATGATCACGTTTTGTTGGGATAAATAAGAATTGACTCCTAAAGAATCTTACACCTGACTTATTTAATACAAATATGAACCTACCATTTCTCCTGCTGTCATGAAGACTCGGGTAAAGCCACGTAAAAGAGTTGTCGAATTGACTTTCCTCTTCTTCTTTGGTATAATGGCATTCGCAACAATTGTATCTGCATTCCGCCACCTACTGTACATGTGGATAATAAGGATCCTTGCAGTGCTTCTGCTGTTAAGTCTTGGAGGCCCAAAAACGTATCGGCTGCAGATATAATGAAGTCCAGCTTCTTGGACACTTGTGCAGTACAATTAATAACTGTGGCTATAAATACTACAAAATACACCTTCTTCACAATAAGTGTATCCAGATCACTTGGTTGATGTATAACATGTGCAACTGGTTGTGGTGCATCCACCGCCATATCTTTCTTCAGAACTGTGGCCTCTTTCCCCTTCAACGTTCTTCACCGCCTCCACATAGGATATTTGCTTGATAGTATCGTATCTGAAGATTATGCCTTTGTTAAATGTTTTTCATGAAGAAATGGAATGTTGGTTATGTTAGTATCAAAAGGCAATGTTTAGTATAATGTCACATATAATAGACAGGAAGTGTGTTGTAAACTGGTGATTGGCCAGAAGAGGGAGCCACCCCTCTTTTTGCATTGTTTATAAATAGGGGTTAAACGATGAGAAGGCAGAACGGCCATGGCAATCGGAGGAGCCGTTCTCCGGACACCGCGGGTCTGTACTTATGCTGTAACCTCGTGATTTTAATAAAAGCCTCTAATACGATGCAGCATAAGCGGACTCTTTGTTGACAGCAATAATGGCCACCACTCATCAGATACGACATAATGGCGCCCAACGTGGGGCTGGGTTTGCGTCTCTTCCTTGTTTTAGTCAACCGCCAGGCTAACTCCCTTTGAAGCATGGCCAAAAATGGTGAGTGTTTCTTACCGCTTCGGAGTTTGTTAGATTGGATACGACTTGTGTACACTGGAGAGATGTTCCATATGACCTTGCCTCGGGTGGCGTTATTGCGGTCGACTAGAGTCTGCTAAAATTTATTCCATTGGAAACGGCAGATAATTGGGAGTTTTTAGAGCATGAAACGGTAGGATTTAAGTATTGAAGTGTACGATTAAGGCAGATATGCGCATTCTTTAGGGCACTGTACCATTTAAGACCTCCAGGGGGGGCCATTTTAGATGTCGGGCCGGCAATCCGTTTACACGATAGAATGGGTGGACGGTGGGTTTTTTCTTTTTAAAGAGAGCTCGGATTAAGGAGGTTTATCTGATTGTGATTATGATTTGATTCTCGTCCGACGGGGTGTTTGATTGGGTCTGATTTCTCGGTGTAATGGTCATTAGTCCCGGTAGCAAAAACGGTAGGATAAATATGTTTAAAATTGATAGGGCAGTGCAGGTTACTTAGGGCTGGGTAGGCCGCAGTTAGCTAGAGGCTAATGCTAAATGCTAATTGTGTTGTGTGCTACATGCTAACGTATCCTTAGAGATTCCATTGCGATGGATTAAAGTCTCTTAAATTTGTCTCTGTGTGTAAGTCAGGTTATATGTTTTGTGAGCGCTGTTAAATGTTGTTTGACTATAAGGGGGGAAACGGGAGTTACAGCTGGAGTGTTATTCTGTCTGTTTGGGGAGAGAGAGTAGAGAATCTTCCTTCCACGGTGAAAAGGTATTTTTGAATGGATGTGCGCATGCGCTTGATTTTACGGGGCTAAAACTACGACATGAGGTCGCGCTGAGCCTACAAAACAAAATGGTGGGTTAAGGTCATAGGTCCCATTTGGCGTTACCCTGCAAGGGAAAATAGACAGACAGAGGAGAAATTTTAACACGAATATTCTAGTTGTTACATCGGCGATGGTTAAAGATGAAACTTGTTTTGTGATCTATTGAAGGTATACATTAAATATATGTTGGCGAAGTATAATGAATTAAATTAAAGACGGATTAAAATAAAAATGTTTTTTGAGCGATCTATTTAGTTCTGAGTTTAGTCTTAGAGTGAATAATGTAGAACGAATGAATATTGAATGGTTGGAAATACTCAGTGATGGCATTAACTATTAAAAGCTGTTTCTGTGTCTTTGTCCCTTGTCATGAGAGACAGGAGAGAGGGGGAGCGAGGAGATACAGGAAGTGATCACGTGACGCGGCAGAGGATCAAGTCATAAAAAAAAGGTTACTGTTACAAGATATGTGATGTTATGACGATTGTACATAGGCTTGGCAAATGATTCATTAAAAATTGCATTTTGGAGGCTATGTGCATCACTTGGGTTAATTACAGATGTTTTGGGAATCCAGGACTGACATTATTCTGTAAATTTAAGATAATTTAAGATAATTTGATGCTGATGGAGCAAGGGGTTATGGGAATTGGAGTATTGAAGGGTTGTAAGGTTAGAGGCTTTGTTTTTGGGGGATTGCTTTGAAGTTGACTAACTTCATTTACTTGCATTTGATGGGTTGTGGTAAGATAGCCAACACTGATAAATTGGTGACATAGAATATAGAAATAAAGAATTGGTTTTAAATTATTCATAATTTTTAATTGATTTTTTAATTGGTTTTTTATTTTTAATTAAAGGGTTTTTGAATAAGGCATTTAATTGAATTTTTTAATATTCATATTTTATTTTATTTTATTTTTTGGGGAGGAAAAGTTTTTTTTTGGGGGGGTTGTTAGGGTTATATTAATAATTTAAGGGGGGAAGCCATAGGCTATACAGTCTAAAATAAAATAATTCACGATAAAGGAATATAAAAGGGTTTTTACAATGGGGAGAAAGGACAGCAAGGCTAGAGTAAGGTGATTACACCGATTGATATAGGGGAAAAATAGTAATCCTTTAATTAAAGTAGTGTTAGAAAGTAGGGTTAGAAAAACTAATGGCAGATGTTAGTACACCTTTCTCACATACGGATTCAGCAAAAAGACACCCACCTTACGAGAAGAAAAAGTACAGCTTAGGGATGTTTATCCTCAGCTTTCAGTGATCATCCAGCAGGGTGATTATGGCATCAGAGATGAAGACGAATAATAGATAGAGGACAAGCAGAAACGACGATAAAGATGAATCCAAAACTCCAGAAGGAAGAAAAACCGAGATGTCGGGAAGAGAAGAGTGAGGTTAAAGAGGACGAGGATGATGAAGATGAGAGTGATGATGAAGAGGTCATGCATGGGTGGATATGACTCTGTGATCAGATGGAAGTTGAAGGAAGAAGGATACACGAGATTTGATCTCTGATGGAAGTTGAAGATGAAGAAAAGAGGGAGATTAAGGGTGCTTTATGTTCAAGAGGATTTTATCCTCCAATGACTGGCGAAGAAGAAATAGGAGATATAGACCGATGCTTATCATGCCTGGATAAAGCAAATAGTTTAGAAGTAACACAGCTGAAGATACAGAAGAGGAGAAACTGCTGAGAGGATTCCAAGAATTGGAGAAGAAGAAAGAACAGGACGAAGAAACTCTGAAAACTCAATCATACAACGGGTGGAGAAGATAAGTTTTGGTTATGTAGAATCAGAGTGAACCAAATCAACAATCACTGTTACAGCTTCGACTGAACAATATCAAATGCAATTGTATCAGCCACCAAGGGCGGCACCAGTTGACGAGAGGACGAGAAGAAATAGGAGGAGGAAGATGTCAGCTACACTTCCAGCAACTTTCAGAAGACTGTTATAATTGTGGACAGATTGGGTACTTTACCTGTGATGAAAATGAGTCGGGAGAAAACAACAGAGGAAGATGAAGGAGCAAGTGAAGATCACCTGTTAGTGTCTAGAAGATCCGGAAGGGGGGTGCATTGCTGAGAGCAACGATTAGAGAAGAAGACAAAATAGCTAACTATTGAAGTGAAACAACCGACCATTAGAAGTGATAGTGAATAGGGGAAAACTTATCTGGGTTCAGCCTAAAGAGGTTAAACATCTCACTAATTGATAACTAATTAGGATAGGGATTTGAGGTAGTAAAACAGTTAATTACTCTTAAGGTACTAATATTAGAAGATACTGTTATTGCAGTGTTGGGAAGAGATGCATTGTTTAAATTGAATTGTACAATAAGATGTACACTAGACGACTGGGTTTTTGGGAATCATTTGCTTAAAAAAGATAATATCATAGGAAGGATGATAATCTATTGTTCTGTCTATTAGACAATCTGTCTGGAAAAATAAAGTTAAAAGGGGTGACTATTATTCTGGGTTACATTCTTACACTAAGGGATTTCAGGCTAGGCTAAAAGGTGTTTAGTCGTTTTGCCAAGTCTGTGTGTAAAAAGTCAAAGGCAGTTGGGAACTTTCCCAATCACATATTCTAACATTTGGTGGTAAAGGGATTTTGTAAATATATCAGTGGAAAAAGGTTTAAAAGTTATGGGAGAAAAGATTAGATTAAAATAAGTTAGGAGGATTAGGGTTGAAGGAACTCTGAGACAGTAAGCTAAGTTTCAAAGTTAGTAGTAAGACAGAGAGAGAAGTAGTGAAGGACATTTTAAAGTTTAGTGGGAAGATATGGTAGGAGTTTAGATCTGTTAGGAGCCGAGGCATTGATAAGAGAAGATTGAGGGTGATTGAGTATCTATAGTTACAGTTCCCAGCAGGGAGATCAAGGTAATTATAGGTGTATTTTGTGTAATCAAAAGTTTGAAAATCAGTGATTAGAGAAAGGACTGAGATTTGGGGGGAAAGTGACACTAGTGGTGATAGATGGAAGTACAAGCAAAGACAATTTTTTTCTTTGGGGAAAACTAGGAGTAACTAAGGACATTAACACTTCAGTTTATTAGAACAACAGGGAGAAGCAATTTAACTCTTTCAACATTGATAGTTATTAAAGCCATAAATATATCACATTTGATTATAAGGGAACCAATACAGCACCAATTTTAGGGGAAAGAATACTTATTAGGGTTAGGATGGGGACGTTCCTCCCATATGGAGAGATAATTATGGAGAATAAGTATTGTTATCAGGACCAGATGTAGAAGTGGTGTCCCCTAGTCAAAGGAGGGATAGTTTGTACAACGATATGAAGTGGAAGAGGTTAGGAGTGACTGTTCACTTATTTGGCGTAATGTTACAGAGAAAGGTCAGGGAGAATATATGTATACTTATCTAGTGCAAGCATTAGAAGTTGTTCCGGTTAAGAATTATGGGTTAAAGGGCTATGTAATTTGTAAAGTGACGCTTATAATGGAAGATTTGAGGTCTGTTGACGTTTCCACAGTCATTGAGGGAGTTCAGGAGGAGTAGATTACAGTAGTCACTCCAACAGTAGATAATACACAGAGGATAATGGGAACTTTTGCACTAGAAGTAATTAGGGTTGATACAGCAGCTAAATCAACTACTTTAATGGTAACTTTGGAAGGGATTAGTGATACGATGGCAATAGCAAAGGTAGGGAGTATGACATCGACAACAACGTTTCTGAAATTAAGGGGTTATGTTACGGATGGAAAGTGCTGTCAAGGATAGTACGAATAGGGTTAAAATAGGAGAACAGAGAGTAGTAGAGAGAATATAGATTCATCATGAAAGGACAGGATGAGGTCTTTGATTTTGATGACAGACAAGGAGAGGTATCTGATCAGTACCGCTCGTTCTTCTGTTGTGGAAATTAGAGATAGATTAACTCATTCTGTAAGATCAGTGAGGAATCTTGAGGGTCCATGTCTGTTGAGGATTCCAGCACCAAACATGTTAGACGGTCGCGCGGCCTCTATCAGGTATGGGTCAGTCTTATGCTTTGTCATGACTGTGGTATCAGCAACAGTCATTGACAGATAAAATAATGTCGTTGTCAGAACAGTGGTTTAAGCCTAGGTTTAAGTGTTCTTGGTTAAATGAATTACCCTATGGGAATTGTTAAATGGGAAAGGAAAATCAGGTAACAACGGAACCCTGAAGTATTCAGGTGAAACATTGAGGGCTAAAAGTTATTTTTGTTCTAATAAAACATATGAGGTAAAGGGTATGTTTATGGGAATATCAGATTGTGATGATTGTATGATGACTTTGGATAAGCATGACATTAAGGGTAGTAATGAGAAATATAAGGTTACTTTTTAATATACCAGGTAGTAAGAAGAGCAGGACTTTGATGGTTAAACGATTAGCTTTTGACTGACAATGTGACTATTGGGAATTTTAGAGATATTTAGAGGGTTTGGGGTGATAAAGCATATATATATTCTTACATTAGGGATGGACAGGATTTGGTTACATGTCAACGTTGAAGCTTCCATATGAGGCTTTTACTATTAAAAGAGGAGTAGCACTGAACACAGATCAATCTGAAACTAGAGTTCAAAATAGGATGAAAAGCGACATGTCATAGGCTTCAAGCCTATCATTGAAGGATAAGTCTAAGGGAGAAGGGGGGACTTTATTCATGGTATGGTGTAACATTTGGGAAGATCATATTGATAAATATTAGTTATACTTTGAGTCCAGATAGTTCAGATAATATCACTGGGGTTATAGATGCATTATAAGGGATGTGTTTGGGAGATCTGAGAGGATTTGGTTGCAAGATCAGTTAGGCCAGTAGGGGCAGTGATGGGTCAGATTTTAGTTTCAGCTTTGATAACACTGTGATGTTTGTAACTGACCTTTGAGATTTGATCATTTTTCAAAGTTTTTCTTTATTTTTATTTTTTATATTGGGGTGATGTTGGTATGATTTATGAATCAAAGGGGGGAATAGGTTTATGTGATTCATACATCATTTATATATCATTTTTTAAAATTCTTAGGTGAAATTGAGGTTTAATTTGAAAGTGGTTGTTTTGCAAAAGATACTGTTTGGTCGTTTCTTTTCTTTTCATTCCAGAAGCATTTGGGGGAACATGTGACTCAAACAAGGACAATATGAAGGAACATGGGAAGGGACAATATGACTGGAGGAGATGAAACAAGGAGGGTGTGGCTGATTCCATCATCAACAGTCCATTGGAAGAGGAGACTACAGGGAGAGGAAGTGTAGTGGACTACATTCCAGTGTTTGCAATGAAATATAGACATGTGTAATACATAATTGTGTCATATTCTTAGGGATTAATTTTGTAGAAGGATATTTGATGTTATTGAATACATGTGAGGATCTTAGATGTTTTTGTTTATTTCGTGAATGTTTAGGGACAGAGAGGCTAGGAAGGGAGAGTTCCACTTTACGGTCCGATGGGTTGACCAGCCTTAGAATGGATGTTTATGGATAGGATTTTGTTTGCAGGGGCTTACATGTGTATTTAATTGCATCATAGTTTCAAATGCATTTACATGGCTAATGAGGTTATCTGGAGTACCGACGGTGGTTGCCTGGGGCAGAGGGACCGTGAGAGAATTTTACTGTCTTGATTGATGGATGGATATCTGAAAAGATGGCTGCCGGACAGTTTTTCGCTCTTACACTCCATAGAGATTTCTTCATATGTCATAGTAATGTATTCACACTTCATATGTCATAGTAATGTATTCACACTTCATAAACAGGTATTTCATAGAAAGGTATTTACACTCTAGAGGATAATGTTTTTGGTTTAATGTTAAAGATACTCAATAAGATAAATGGTTAATAGTCATAATCCTATTCTGTTTGTTTTCGAGACGTTTAGTTCGTCTCGAAGGGGGGAATATCGTATCTGAAGATTATGCCTTTGTTAAATGTTTTTCATGAAGAAATGGAATGTTGGTTATGTTAGTATCAAAAGGCAATGTTTAGTATAATGTCACATATAATAGACAGGAAGTGTGTTGTAAACTGGTGATTGGCCAGAAGAGGGAGCCACCCCTCTTTTTGCATTGTTTATAAATAGGGGTTAAACGATGAGAAGGCAGAACGGCCATGGCAATCGGAGGAGCCGTTCTCCGGACACCGCGGGTCTGTACTTATGCTGTAACCTCGTGATTTTAATAAAAGCCTCTAATACGATGCAGCATAAGCGGACTCTTTGTTGACAGCAATAATGGCCACCACTCATCAGATACGACAATAGCTCAACCTCTTTCACCCTAACAGGGCACACAGGGAATTCGGAAATATGATCCCCACCACAGTTGCAACATTTTACATTCAGACTCTTCAATAACATATTCCTTCCGTCTGTAAACACTGGACACATGGCCACACTTTTTACACTTCTTGCATTGTTTTGCACGAACGCTCTTAAGGCATATCTTATACATCACTACTTTACATAGGGTGGTAAATATTCATCAAACATCAATAATACAGATAAACTTTGCTCATTTTTCCCATTCTCCATACGGGCCAAGCAACGTGCATTAACTACTCCTGGATTTTTTAGCCTAAGATATTGATTATCAATGTCCAACGGGACGCCGGAAATATAACATTTTACCAGTGCCCTGCTCCGAAAATCAAAGCTGTTCACCTCATGTGTCAATAATTTCTCGAGCCACAATGCACACTCCTTTTGCTGTTTAGATAGACACGATATCAACACCATACCACTCCTGGTTACTATGATATCAACACCATACCACTCCGGGTTACTATGATATCAACACCATACCACTCCTGGTTACTATGATATCAACACCATACCACTCCTGGTTACTATGATATCAACACCATACCACTCCGGGTTACTATGATATCAACACCATACCACTCCTGGTTACTATGATATCAACACCATACCACTCCGGGTTACTATGATATCAACACCATACCACTCCTGGTTACTATGATATCAACACCATACCACTCCGGGTTACTATGATATCAACACCATACCACTCCTGGTTACTATGATATCAACACCATACCACTCCGGGTTACTATGATATCAACACCATACCACTCCGGGTTACTTTGACTGCATCCACTTTTCCCAAAGCCTTCTTCACCATCCTCATGACTTCAAAAGGGTTTCCCAAATAAACATCTTCATCCAAAAAACGTACTCCAACAAGGAACGATTCATCAGACTGATTTTCCACAACAATTTTAACAATTTTTGTTCCATTCTTGGACTTCACTGTTGTCCACTCATCTTTCTCGCTAACTGTCCTCGACATGCTTTCAGCTTCAAACGACACTTCTGCTTCCGCCATCTCACCGTCGTACCACACCCTGCAGCTGAACACTCCGCCCCCCCTTAAAAATACAACAGGTCTACGTTTTCTAAGAGACAGAGGATTTAGCTTTGTGGAGTCAAACATTGATAGTGTCAAATCAATTAAAAACATCTGGAAAAAACAACACATCTGATAAATCTTGGCATTGGCATACGCCGCAAACTCTATTTTAAATATTTATTCTCCATTAAAATATTAGATCAAGTTGAAATGTCTTCAACTCTTGGTTAAATGGTGTTGACATACAAACATACAAACGAACATAGACCAGAAAACATCCAGTATTCTTATTAGCTTTTTGTCGTCCCTGTGACAGTTGTAATCACTCCTTTGTTCCTCTAGGTGGAAGCAGAGGACTTTGTGGATCTGATGGTCCTAAATGTTGTCAGAAAGCAGACATGATAAGAGTGAAGGAGCTCATGGATGATTTCAAAGCGGTACAGAGTCCCAATATTCATTAAATTCAATGTGTTTATGATATAAAGAGATTGGTCACAGATATTAAATTACAGAATTAATTCTCTCAACCCGCTTTTTTCTGCACTTTTCTCCCTGTCTCTTTCATCTCTTTCTCTCCCTCCATCCTTTTACTTTCCATTCCCTCTCTGTGTTCATACTTATTGTAGTTTATTTGGGAACAATCCCCACAATTATAAATAATGTTCATTCAATGAGTTGTATTTATTTTTTATGTCTTCATTTATTTTCCTATAAACAATTGTTATTTTAAAAAGTACTTAATGATAAATCGTGTACATCTTTGTTTGTGTAATGTTTAGCAGATGAATTGAGATATGTTGCATGTTTCTATAATAAAAGAATACTGAGATTTTAAAAAGAAATCAGAAGTCATTCTTTACATGTTCTTTGACAAAGATGCAATACACTTTTCTCTCACATACTGTATAGTTGTGTCATTGTGTTTATGTGAATGAGTCCTTGCAACAATAATCAGTATATTCAAACAGGTCAGTGATTGCAGTGCTATAATACTGCAGAAAGTATTCATACCCCTTGACTTATTCCACGTGTTGTTGTATTACAGCCTGAATTCAAAATGGATTCAATTAGGGGGGTTTTCTCACCCATCTACACACAAAACCCCATAATGACAAAGTGAAAACATGTTTTTAGAAATGCTTGCAAATTTATTGAAAATGAAACACAGAAATATCTCATTTACATAAGTATTAACACCCCTGAGTCAATACATGTTAGAGTCACCTTTAGCAGCGATTACAACTGTGAGTATTTCTGGGTAAGTCACCAAGAGCTTTGCACACCTGCATTGTACAATATTTGCACATTATTTGTAAAAAAAAAAAAGTATTCAAGTGCTGTCAAGTTGGTTGTTGATAATTGCTGGCAGATTTTCAAGCCAATTTAAGCCAAAACTGTAACTAGGCCACTCGGGAACATTCAGTGGCATCTTGGTAAACAATTACAGTGTATTTGACCTTGGGTTTTAGGTTATTGTCCTGCTGAAAGGGGCATTTGTCTACTAGTGTAACGCCCTGGCTCTGGGGACTCTTAAATGTTGAGCCAGGGTGTGGATTTTCCTATGTTTAGTTGTTCCATGTTTTCATTCTAGATCGTTTAGATCTATGTTGGCCAGGGTGGTTCCCAATCAGAGGCAGCTGTAGCTCGTTGTCTCTGATTGGGAACCATACTTAGGCAGCCTGTTTTCACTAGTCATTGTGGGATCTTGTTCCGGAATGTTTGTGTTAACCTATTACTTTACGTTTCGTTTGTTGTTTGGTTCTTGGTGTGTACACAATAAAGTATGTACACCTATCACGCTGCGCCTTGGTCCGCATCTGTCAGCGATCGTGACAGAAGATCCCACCACAACTGGATCAAGCAGCGTGAAGAGGAGAGAGGATGGACTTGGGAGGAGAAGAGTGAGAGTCTGGCGAGAGCCATGGAGGCCATGTTCACGGGGGAGAGACAAGCCCAAAAATTGTTTAGGGGGGGGCTCACGCCGTGGACGACGAGGCAGCAGGAGGCCGCGATAGAGCGGTTCAGCAGGTTAGCAGAGGAGGCCGCCAGGTTACGGGGGCCACTGGTCATGAGGGAGAAGGAGAGTGTGGAGGCACGGCGAGAGGAACTGGTTAGGCAGCAGAGGGAGCGGAGGTTTATGAGGAAACCCAGTCCCGCTCCTCGCACCAAGCAAGTGGTGTGTGTCACCAGTCCGGTCCGGCCCGTTCCTGATTTCCGCACAAGGCCAGTGGTGTGTGTTCCCAGTACGGTCAGGCCCGTTCCTGCTCCCCACACTAAGCCTGTGGTGCACGTCGCCAGCCCGGTCCAGCCCGTTCCTGCTCCCCGCACCAGGCCAGTGGTGCGCGTCGCCAGCCCGGTCCGGCCCGTTCCTGCTCCCCGCACCAAGTCAGTGGTGCGCGTCGTCAGCCCGGTCCGGCCCGTTCCTGCTCCCCGCACCAAGTCAGTGGTGCGCGTCGTCAGCCCGGTCCGGCCCGTTCCTGCTCCCCGCACCAAGCCAGTGGTGCGCGTCGTCAGCCCGGTCCGGCCCGTTCCTGCTCCCCGCACCAAGCCAGTGGTGCGCGTCGTCAGCCCGGTCCGGCCCGTGCCTGCTCCCCGCACCAAGCCAGTGGTGCACATCGCCAGCCCGGTCCGGCCCGTTCCTGCTCCCCGCACCAAGCCAGTGGTGCGTGTCGTCAGTCCGGCACGGTCCATGCCTGTTCCGGCACCGGTCAGCCTCTCCACACCGGAGCCAGAGCAATCCGCTCCTCCGGTGTCCAGTCCAGCTCCGGCCAGCGGGACCAGTCCAGACCAGGGGCGCTACGGGGGGTAGAGATAGAGGGGTGGTCACGCCCAGAGCCGGATCCGCCTCCGAGGCGGAATGCCCACCCGGCCCCTACCATCTTGTGTTGGTGTGGCGCGGTCGCAGTCCGCGCCGTTGGGGGGGGGGGTACTGTCATGCCCTGGCTCTGGGGACTCTTAAATGTTGAGCCAGGGTGTGGATTTTCCTATGTTTAGTTGTTCCATGTTTTCATTCTAGATCGTTTAGATCTATGTTGGCCAGGGTGGTTCCCAATCAGAGGCAGCTGTAGCTCGTTGTCTCTGATTGGGAACCATACTTAGGCAGTCTGTTTTCACTAGTCATTGTGGGATCTTGTTCCGGAAGGTTTGTGTTAACCTAGGACTTCACGTTTCGTTTGTTGTTTGGTTCTTGGTGTGTACACAATAAAGTATGTATGCCTATCACTCTGCGCCTTGGTCCGCATCTGTCAGCGATCGTGACAACTAGTGTCTGTTGGATAGCAGACAACCAGGTTTTCTTCTAGGATTTTGCCTGTGATAAAGCTGTATTCCATTTATTGTTATCCTAAAAATCTCTGTACTTCTTTGCCGATGACAAGGATACCCATAACATGATGCAGCTACCACCATGCTTGAAAATATGAAGAGTGGTATACAGTTATGTGTTGTGTTGGATTTGCCACAAACATAACACCTTGTATTTAGGACATACATTTCATTTCTTAGCCACATTTTTAGCAGTTTTACTTTAGTGCCTTATTGCAAACAGAAAGGGATACCTAGTCAGTTGTACAACTGAATGCATTCAACTGAAATGTGTCTTCCGCATTTAACCCAATCCCTCTGAATGCGGCAACTGAGTTAGGAAGGAAGCCTGTATCTATGTAGTGACTGGGTGTATTGATACACTATCCAAAGTGTAATTAATAACTTCACCATGCTCAAAGGGATATTACATCAGTGTTTTAAATTCACTGCTCGGCTGAGGGACCTTACAGATAATTGTATGTGTGAGGTACAGAGATGACAAAACACTATTAGTCATGTTAACACTATTATTGCACACAGAGTTAGTCCGTGCAAATTATTATGTGACTTGTTAAGCACATTCTTACTCCTGAACATATTTAGGCTTTACATAACAAAGGGGTTGAATACTTCAGCTTTTCATTTAATTAATTTTAAAACATTTCTGAAAACATAATTCCACTTTGACATAATGGGGTATTTTGTGTAGGCCAGTGACCCAAAATCTGAATTTAATCCATTTTAAATTTAGGCTGTGACACAACAAAATGTGGAAACATCAATTGGTGTGAATACTTTCTGCAGGCACTGTATGTAGTGTTTGACAGTGTACAACTACATTCACAATTTTAATTGGCTGATGCGGATTTTGAGACAGAGGCAAAAAGTTTAATGTTTGTTAAAAGGGATCCCTGTTACCATATTTATTTACATTTATTGTTGTATGTTACACATTTACTTATGAGCAATTCTAATATCTTATAGTGAATATTAAGGCGTTATAAATGTTTTACAGGGCATTATATGTGTATGCGTCATAGAAATTGTTACTGGATATTTAACTTGTGTTGCAGAAGATGTCTTCAAATTTAACCAAACAGAAATTACCATATCAAATCTGATCTCATAAATTACCATATATCTGATCTCCTACAGTACCATATCATATCTGAGCTAATAAATTACCATATCATATCTAATAAATTATATGTGATCTGATCTCATACAGTATCATATCATATCTGATCTGATCTCATATCATATCATAACATTTCTGAACAGATCCCCTAATGATCTACCCAGGAAGGTTGTGGGTGAGGGAGAACAGATCCCCTAATGATGTACCCAGATAGGTTGTGGGTGGTGGAGAACAGATCCCCTAATGCTGCATTCCAAACACCTGGGAACTCAGAAATCTCAGACTTCAGTATGTTCAAGACACCTGTTAAGGTGTAGATGTGTAGAAATTATGTTGAATATAATAATAACCTACATTTATCAATCTGACTCCATTATTATGTGAACGCTATAGGTCCATAATGGTATCCAGTGGGTATAGCTAAGGTTGGAGCCTTAGAAGATGCACATGTTTAGGTTTTAAGTTCAAGTTCCAGAATACTGCACAGAAGTTCTAAATGTGAATATTTCATCCAACATGAGTATTGTGTCGCTAGTTGGCCAGAGTTTGCTCTTTTGGGACTATCCCATCGGTTCTTTGTACTGGGTAAGCTAAGTAAAAAGATAAAACAACTAACATTACCAGAGAGAGGTCAAAGACAAAACTGATCCTAGATCAGCACTCTTACTGTGGGATGCTTTGTGAATACGGGCTCTGGTCACATGTCCATGGATGACACAACCCTTCTAGTGGTCAATTCTGGTACTGCTATAACTTTACTGATAACGACTGTTTTCTATCTATTAACTAAAGTGTTTTTACTGTGCTACGTCAACTAATAACTGACACCATTTAGAAGGAAAACATTGGAGTTACTATTCATACATTACAACACTTAGTATTACAGTATACCTGACAAGTAAATGACATACCTGGATCACAGTATATAGATGTGTTCATTCTACTGATGAAATACATGGTACATATGGAATGGAATGGAAGGAAACAGAACACTGCTGCATTTGAAATGGATTGATAACTGTAAAAACTTAAATGAAAACAGAATCTTATTCAATTGTTATATGCACACATTAAAATGGTAAAAATTGTAAATATAGTTTTAAAAAAAAGTCAACCACAGTTAGAGCCTACTAGACCACAGTTAGAGCCTACTAGACCACAGTTAGAGCCTACTAGACCACAGTTAGAGCCTACTAGACCACAGTTAGAGCCTACTAGACCACAGTTAGAGCCTACTAGACCACAGTTAGAGCCTACTAGACCACAGTTAGAGCCTACTAGACCACAGTTAGAGCCTACTAGACCACAGTTAGAGCCTACTAGACCACAGTTAGAGCCTACTAGACCACAGTTAGAGCCTACTAGACCACAGTTAGAGCCTACTAGACCACAGTTAGAGCCTACTAGACCACAGTTAGAGCCTACTAGACCACAATTCCACTCCCCTGGGCCTGATGAACGGTGGACAAACTCCACATAGCCCTGGTCTCTTTAAAGACATCAAATACATCTTTCAATGTAGATACACATAGAAACACATTAAGCCTAACAAAGGGAAAACCAGTGCAACTCCATAAGATAGGGGCTTACATTAGTTATTATAATTAGACTACGGTGTGAACGGTTTTTCACACACCCAGTAATTTGAAGTACATTTTACAACCTTCCAACTCTTCAATGGGTCTGATGCCGTCTGTGAGATCTCAATACAAGCCACCTCGTCATTTAAGTTACTTGGTTCCCCTTCCATCCAATAGCTATAAACAACACAGAGAATCAGAGATTAATATCATCCAATACAAAATAGAGAATCAGACGGTTAACCTAGTCTCCAGGCTCAATTGCTACCATTCGACAGAGAGTGAGAGAGACATCTGGCTGAGGACAAGATTATCAGACTGTAAAAAGTAATTTATTACAACAGAAAAAAACTCTTTCAGAACCTGTTCACTTACGTAGGTTTAAATGCTGTGTTGACAAGCCACTCCCAGATTCCGTCATTTGTATATGCACCAATCCAGACATTCTTCTTTAATCCATGGATAAATATCTATAATATCATTTTGGAAGAAAAACAATGACCATTATTTAATCTCCACAGCAGAGGAACACTTTTACATTTTTATAAATAATAATAGTAGTAGTAGTCTAATAGTAGTAGTAGTAGTATAATGTACTGAGCCTGGTCAATAGAAATACAAGAGGATTTAGGATGTTTGAAAAGGTCCTGAGAACTTTGATATGCCTTCTTCAGCGCTCACAAAAAAATACAAAAAAGTTGCCGAGCACTGGCGCAAACTCAGGACGCTTGGAGGGGAAGCGTGCTCACACCACACAGACCAATCTGCACTGATGACTGCGCCACGGCAGTTCACAATGCTCAGGCAAGAGGGAGAGTACTTGATGGAAACAGAGCGTTGTTTTTAATCATTTTAGTTTGAAGCCTTCCCCAACCCATTGCCCTAACCTTAACCCCTAACCATAACCCTTTGAGTTGTTTCTGTTTTAACCCTGTAACCTCACAGAATTAACCCTGTAACCACATGGAATGAATGCGTCAAAAATAGACTTTGATCCAGATTACGTCGAATGTCGAAGTGAAACTATGAGATCAGGTTGCAGCCTCAGCTGCTATACTATAGTATAGGTATAGATATAATCTAATGCAAACTTGCTTTGCTGACAGGAAGTATATTCTATAAATTGACAGTGACATGAACATTGGTGATACAATTATTTACACATTGAATACTAATCAGAGATGTAGATAATGATTAATAATTATAATAATAATAAAGAAACAGTAGTATTATAGCATTACTAATGTATTCTCCATTACCTGTTCTTCTCTGCTGTTTATAACAACCAACTCTCCACCCATTGCTCTGCACTGCTGCTGACCGTCCCCAGCAGAGTCCCTCGTGGAGGAGACATAATAACAGCTGGTGCCAAACTTCCACCATTCATTCAAACAGGGTTTCTCTGAAATAAACGAAATAGAACAGCAGGCATTTCAAAGTCTACAAATAAATTACATCTCTTCTAAGTATGAAATAAAATGATACTTGTAAATTAAGAAAATAAAAGACTGCACTCACCATAGTACCTAAGCCTGGTATTTAACTTGCCTCTCTCATCTGTAAAAGGGAAAAGTCAATCAAAATGTGTAACTGTCACAACATTGACTACAAATGTTTTAGCAAAAAAGAAAACACTTACTGGAATCCCCCAGGCCTATGATCACAGCCAGTAGAACACACACTGCAGCAACTCTGGAGGGTCTCTTCCACCACTGAAAATGTACTGAGTCACAAATTATTAAAGTAAAATCTTTGGTAATGTGTTAATGTGTTTTACTTGTATCATCAGTGCTTTAATTGAGCCAGATCCTGCGGGAACAGGATCCGACACCTCTCCAGTTTGGACTGATGCATTACAGAACCTATTTGGCCGGATCCACTACCTTTCGTGGCATGAAAAATAATTGTTACTGTTTGCAATGTAAAAATTATGATTAAAGCGCTTAATGTATCCTCCTTAATTCTACTGCCCCCTAAAAAAAAATGCAATGTGAAGATGTCGATTTTCAGCCCGCGCCTGATATTCTGAAAATACTAAACTTTTAACTACTTTATCACACATTGTTATTTCACATTATGGTTCACCCGATATGGATGAAAATACCATCAAATTAAAGCTGACCGTCTGCACTTTAATCTCAGTCATGATTTCAAATCCAAACTTTTGGAGTATAGAGCCATAAGAAGAAATGCTGCACTGTCCCAATAACTACAGAGGACACTGTAGATAGGGGTAAGGTAGAGGCAGGTAGCCTCAATATTAACAGAGGACACTGTAGATAGGGGTAAGGTAGAGGCAGGTAGCCTCAATATTAACAGAGGACACTGTAGATAGGGGTAAGGTAGAGGCAGGTAGCCTCAATATTAACAGAGGACACTGTAGATAGGGGTAAGGTAGAGGCAGGTAGCCTCCATATTAACAGAGGGCACTGTAGATTGGGGTAAGGTAGAGGCAGGTATCCTCAATATTAACGGAGGACACTGTAGATAGGGGTAAGGTAAAGGCAGAAGGGCCTCAATATTAACGGAGGACACTGTAGGTAGGGGTAAGGTAGCCTCAATATTAACGGAGGACACTGTAGATAGGAGTAAGGTAGAGGCAGGTAGACTCAATATTAACGGAGGACACTATAGATAGGGGTAAGGTAGAGGCAGGTAGCCTCCATATTAACGGAGGACACTGTAGATAGGGGTAAGGTATAGACAGGTAGCCTCAATATTAACGGAGGACACTGTAGATAGGGGTAAGGTAGAGGCAGGTAGCCTCAATATTAACGGAGGACACTGTAGGTAGGGGTAAGGTAGAGGCAGGTAGACTCAATATTAACGGAGGGCACTGTAGGTAGGGGTAAGGTAGAGACAGGTAGCCTCAATATTAACAGAGGGCACTGTAGGTAGGGGGTAAGGTAAAGGCAGAAGGGCCTCAATATTAACGGAGGACACTGTAGGTAGGGGGTAAGGTAGCCTCAATATTAACGGAGGACACTGTAGATAGGGGTAAGGTAGAGGCAGGTAGCCTCAATATTAACGGAGGACACTTTAGGTAGGGGTAAGGTAGAGGCAGGTAGACTCAATATTAACGGAGGGCACTGTAGGTAGGGGTAAGGTAGAGACAGGTAGCCTCAATATTAACGGAGGGCACTGTAGGTAGGGGTAAGGTAAAGGCAGAAGGGCCTCAATATTAACGGAGGACACTGTAGGTAGGGGTAAGGTAGCCTCAATATTAACGGAGGACACTGTAGATAGGGGTAAGGTAGAGGCAGGTAGACTCAATATTAACGGAGGACACTGTAGGTAGGGGTAAGGTAGAGGCAGGTAGACTCAATATTAACGGAGGACACTGTAGATAGGGGTAAGGTAGAGGCAGGTAGACTCAATATTAACGGAGGACACTGTAGGTAGGGGTAAGGTAGAGCGAGGTAGACTCAATATTAACGGAGGACACTGTAGATAGGGGTAAGGTAGAGGCAGGTAGCCTCAATATTAACGTAGGACACTGTAGGTAGGGGTAAGGTAGAGGCAGGTAGCCTCAATATTAACGGAGGGCACTGTAGGTAGGGGTAAGGTAGAGGCAGGTAGACTCAATATTAACGGAGGACACTTTAGATAGGGGTAAGGTAGAGGCAGGTAGCCTCAATATTAACGGAGGACACTGTAGATAGGGGTAAGGTAGAGGCAGGTATCCTCAATTTTAACGGAGGACACTGTAGGTAGGGGTAAGGTAGAGGCAGGTAGCCTCCATATTAACAGAGGGCACTGTAGATTGGGGTAAGGTAGAGGCAGGTATCCTCAATATTAACGGAGGACACTGTAGGTAGGGGTAAGGTAGCCTCAATATTAACGGAGGACACTGTAGATTGGAGTAAGGTAGAGGCAGGTAGACTCAATATTAACGGAGGACACTATAGATAGGGGTAAGGTAGAGGCAGGTAGCCTCCATATTAACGGAGGACACTGTAGATAGGGGTAAGGTATAGACAGGTAGCCTCAATATTAACGGAGGACACTGTAGA
Source organism: Coregonus clupeaformis (assembly GCF_020615455.1). Classification (NCBI taxonomy): domain Eukaryota; kingdom Metazoa; phylum Chordata; class Actinopteri; order Salmoniformes; family Salmonidae; genus Coregonus; species Coregonus clupeaformis. Next base: position 41,371 of record NW_025536382.1, read on the forward strand.
TAGGGGTAAGGTAGAGGCAGGTAGCCTCAATATTAACGGAGGACACTGTAGGTAGGGGTAAGGTAGAGGCAGGTAGACTCAATATTAACGGAGGACACTGTAGATAGGGGTAAGGTAAAGGCAGAAGGGCCTCAATATTAACGGAGGACACTGTAGGTAGGGGTAAGGTAGCCTCAATATTAACGGAGGACACTGTAGATAGGAGTAAGGTAGAGGCAGGTAGACTCAATATTAACGGAGGACACTATAGATAGGGGTAAGGTAGAGGCAGGTAGCCTCCATATTAACGGAGGACACTGTAGATAGGGGTAAGGTATAGACAGGTAGCCTCAATATTAACGGAGGACACTGTAGATAGGGGGTAAGGTAGAGGCAGGTAGCCTCAATATTAACGGAGGACACTGTAGGTAGGGGTAAGGTAGAGGCAGGTAGACTCAATATTAACGGAGGGCACTGTAGGTAGGGGTAAGGTAGAGACAGGTAGCCTCAATATTAACAGAGGGCACTGTAGGTAGGGGTAAGTTAAAGGCAGAAGGGCCTCAATATTAACGGAGGACACTGTAGGTAGGGGTAAGGTAGCCTCAATATTAACGGAGGACACTGTAGATAGGGGTAAGGTAGAGGCAGGTAGCCTCAATATTAACGGAGGACACTGTAGGTAGGGGTAAGGTAGAGGCAGGTAGACTCAATATTAACGGAGGGCACTGTAGGTAGGGGTAAGGTAGAGACATGTAGCCTCAATATTAACGGAGGGCACTGTAGGTAGGGGTAAGGTAAAGGCTTAAGGGCCTCAATATTAACGGAGGACACTGTAGGTAGGGGTAAGGTAGCCTCAATATTAACGGAGGACACTGTAGATAGGGGTAAGGTAGAGGCAGGTAGACTCAATATTAACGGAGGACACTGTAGGTAGGGGTAAGGTAGAGGCAGGTAGACTCAATATTAACGGAGGACACTGTAGATATGGGTAAGGTAGAGGCAGGTAGACTCAATATTAACAGAGGACACTGTAGATAGGGGTAAGGTAGAGGCAGGTAGACTCAATATTAACGGAGGGCACTGTAGGTAGGGGTAAGGTAGAGACAGGTAGCCTCAATATTAACGGAGGGCACTGTAGGTAGGGGTAAGGTAAAGGCAGAAGGGCCTCAATATTAACGGAGGACACTGTAGGTAGGGGTAAGGTAGCCTCAATATTAACGGAGGACGCTATAGATAGGGGTAAGGTAGAGGCAGGTAGACTCAATATTAACGGAGGACACTGTAGGTAGGGGTAAGGTAGAGGCAGGTAGACTCAATATTAACGGAGGACACTGTAGGTAGGGGTAAGGTAGAGGCAGGTAGACTCAATATTAACAGAGGGCACTGTAGGTAGGGGTAAGGTAGAGGCAGGTAGCCTCAATTTTAACGGAGGACACTGTAGGTAGGGGTAAGGTAGAGGCAGGTAGCCTCCATATTAACAGAGGGCACTGTAGATTGGGGTAAGGTAGAGGCAGGTATCCTCAATATTAACGGAGGACACTGTAGATAGGGGTAAGGTAAAGGCAGAAGGGCCTCAATATTAACGGAGGACACTGTAGGTAGGGGTAAGGTAGCCTCAATATTAACGGAGGACACTGTAGATAGGGGTAAGGTAGAGACAGGTAGCCTCAATATTAACGGAGGACACTGTAGATAGGGGTAAGGTAGAGGCAGGTAGCCTCAATATTAACGGAGGACACTGTAGGTAGGGGTAAGGTAGAGGCAGGTAGACTCAATATTAACGGAGGACACTGTAGATAGGGGTAAGGTAGAGGCAGGTAGACTCAATATTAACGGAGGACACTGTAGATAGGGTAAGGTAGAGGCAGGTAGTCTCAATATTAACGGAGGACACTGTAGATAGGGGTAAGGTAGAGGCAGGTAGACTCAATATTAACGGAGGACACTGTAGATAGGGTAAGGTAGAGGCAGGTAGTCTCAATATTAACGGAGGACACTGTAGGTAGGGGGTAAGGTAGAGGCAGGTAGCCTCAATATTAACGGAGGGCACTGTAGGTAGGGGGTAAGTTAGAGGCAGGTAGACTCAATATTAACGGAGGACACTGTAGGTAGGGGTAAGGTAGAGGCAGGTAGCCTCAATATTAACGGAGGACACTGTAGGTAGGGGGTAAGGTAGAGGCAGGTGGCCTCAATATTAACGGAGGGCACTGTAGGTAGGGGTAGAGGAGAGGAGGTAGCCTCAATATTAACGGAGGACACTGTAGGTAGGGGTAAGGTAGAGGCAGGTAGACTCAATATTAACGGAGGGCACTGTAGGTAGGGGTAAGGTAGAGGCGAGGAGCCTCAATATTAACGGAGGACACTGTAGGTAGGGGGTAAGGTAGAGGCAGGTAGCCTCAATATTAACGGAGGACACTGTAGATAGGGGTAAGGTAGAGGCAGGTAGCCTCAATATTAACGGAGGACACTGTAGGTAGGGGTAAGGTAGAGGCAGGTAGACTCAATATTAACGGAGGACACTGTAGGTAGGGGTAAGGTAGAGGCAGGTAGCCTCAATATTAACGGAGGACACTGTAGGTAGGGGTAAGGTAGAGGCAGGTAGCCTCAATATTAACGGAGGGCACTGTAGGTAGGGGTAAGGTAGAGGGAGGTAGACTCAATATTAACGGAGGACACTGTAGATAGGGGTAAGGTAGAGGCAGGTAGCCTCAATATTAACGTAGGACACTGTAGGTAGGGGTAAGGTAGAGGCAGGTAGCCTCAATATTAACGGAGGGCACTGTAGGTAGGGGTAAGTTAGAGGCAGGTAGACTCAATATTAACGGAGGACACTGTAGGTAGGGGGTAAGGTAGAGGCAGGTAGCCTCAATATTAACAGAGGACACTGTAGATAGGGGGTAAGGTAGAGGCAGGTAGACTCAATATTAACGGAGGACACTGTAGGTAGTGGTAAGGTAGAGGCAGGTAGCCTCAATTTTAACGGAGGACACTGTAGGTAGGGGTAAGGTAGAGGCAGGTAGCCTCCATATTAACAGAGGACACTGTAGATAGGGGTAAGGTAGAGGCAGGTAGACTCAATATTAACGGAGGTCACTGTAGGTAGGGGTAAGGTAGAGGCAGGTAGCCTCAATTTTAACGGAGGACACTGTAGGTAGGGGTAAGGTAGAGGCAGGTAGCCTCCATATTAACAGAGGACACTGTAGGTAGGGGTAAGGTAGAGGCAGGTAGCCTCAATATTAACGGAGGACACTGTAGGTAGGGGTAAGGTAGAGACAGGTAGCCTTGAGGTTACAGTGTTGGGCCTGTAACCGAAAGGTTGCTGGTTAGAATACCGGAGCAGACAAGGTGAAAAATATGTTGCAGTGCCCTTTAGCAAGGCACTTAATCCTAATTGCTCCAGGGGCGCTGTGCATTGGATCCTTTGCGATCATTGTCAAGAAGCCGCACCCATCCCATTCGCGTTCAGAGTGAGAAAGTAAAGGCTATAGAGAAATAATTTCGCTCAAATGATGAGGATTTCTATCATCTTGAACAGGAGGAAAAGTAGAATATTAGTCAAAGTAGAAAAGATAATGTACCTTTACATCCAATGCTGACAAATCCATTATGATTAGTTCAGTCATTTTGATAACTAGATAAAAATAAACTTTGACACCAGACATAATACTTTAGTAGGTTACTTCCTTACCTGTGGTGAGGGTTGTTGACACTAGTTTACTTTGCCTTCCATTTTCCAGCACAGTGCTGACATTGACAGAGTACTGAGTACCACCTTGCAGGTCAGAGAGAGTGATGCTGTGTGAAGATGTGGTAGTGTAGTGGGGTTGTGTCCCTTGACAGTGGTAGGAGATCTGGTAATGATGTTGGGTTTGGTCCAATCCTGGTGGCTGGCTCCAGCTAACAGCAGCTGATGTGGTGTCTACTGAGTCAACAGTCAGCTGGTCTGGAGCTGGGGGTACTAAGGGAAAATAGATTATTGTCAGGGTTACAGTTTAACTCCAGAAATATATTACAGGAGGAAAAGTAGAAATGGCCGGCGTGCAATTCCTTTTGATATGGAAATAAATACATTTAAAAAACAATAGAAGTCACACAACAGGTTAGATTTGTAAAGTAACAAAAATTAGGGTTTTCTGCTGTATTCATTTAGCAACGGTGCTGCTACATTGTCACCGCCACACCAATTTCTTTCAATATAAAGAATGCTGTGATTATAAATACTCTCCACAATAAGAAGTGTTTTACACTAGTACTGATAAAGTTAAAGCAAGCAGAGGCAGATCAACTACTTGATTTATTGACTCACATTAATGGGAAGCGAGCAAGAATTCAGATACTATAAAAACTGTTAATGATTTCGGCACCAAACTGCATTATGAGATCTGGGGAATTCACCACCATATATTTCTCATCAGGGAAGATACTGTACCTTTACATCCAATGCTGACACATCCATTATGATTAGTTTAGAGTCATTTTGATAACTAGTTAATGTTTAATCAACTTTGACACTAGATATAATAATTAAGTTGGGTACTTCGTTACCTTTGGTGAGGGTTGTTGACACCAGTTGACTTTTCTTTCCATTTTCCAGCACAGAGCAGACAGTGACAGAGTACTGAGTCCCACATTGCAGGTCAGAGAGAGTGAGGCTGTGTGAAGATGTGGTAGTGTAGTTGGGTTTTGTCCCTGGACAGTGGTAGGAGATCTGGTAATGATGTTGGGTTTGGTCCAATCCTGGTGGCTGGTTCCAGCTAACAGTACCTGACGTGGTGTCAACAGTTAGCTGGTCCGGAGCAGGAGGTACTGAGGGAAAATAAATTGTCAGGGCTGTTGTTAATCTATATTGTGACGTCACGAGAGGCTACACAGCTTTCAGCGGGATTGCTCAAGTAGTGCAAGGAGACAAGGTTCAAACAAAACAAGGATTTTATTATAGGTCTTGGGAAATTAACGAAAATATAACAAAATTCTGTTCTCTTGTGGCTCTTTAAGGGTTAACAGTTCAGGGATGTCTCTTCCACATCCAAAATCATAATTCTCACTCGCTCAGATAACTTTTCCCCAGCCTTACTGTAGTCCACGTTGCAGCTAGTGGCCAACCCAGCAAAAAGTCCTTCCAAATGTCTCTCACGTATTTCCACAGGTGCATATATCCAAAGGTGAGTATTTCCCAAAGGTAAGTATCTCCAAATCCTTATATTCCTCCTGGAAGTGGACGTGCAGCACTCTTGTCCTCCAGAGAGCCCAGGTTGGAGACTGTGTCTCTTCACTTCCCAAACCTTCAGCTCATCAGCTCCTCATTTGTTTCAGCTGCGTGGGAAGATTGGCCATAGAGGGGGTGGAGTTCCCGACCATACCAGCAGATGGAGCCATAGCTGTCTGGGTTTGCAGCCACCTCAGGGGGATGTAACGTCCCTCCAGGACACAGCCTCTCGTGACATCACACATCCCCCTCCTCGGGACCGACGTCCTCGTCGGGGTAAAGGCAGCGAAGAAGGCATCACGCCGGGAGAGGGCGTCCGCATTGCCGTGGTGCTTGCCAGACTGCTCTCTCTTCAACTCCTCCAACTCTAGGACCAGGGACTCCGCCTCCTGTTGTCTCTCCTTGAGTTTCTTACTGAACGCATCAGCCTTGGTTTTAGCAGAGTTTAGCTTCTGTTGAGCAGCTTTCAGTTCCTTCTCTCTCTCTGCCTCCGCATTCTTCATCTTGTTCTCCAACACCTTGTACTTCTCCTCTGCCTTCTTCTGGACCTCCTTACTACTGCGCAGGGTCTCCTCACACTCCTCGATGGTCCTGCGCAGCCTCTCCAGCTCCTCCTGTTGCTTAGGGAAGGAGCTCTGTTGGAGTTTAGCCTGGAGGATATCTAACTCTTCTGTCTTCATGTCTAACTGTTGCTTTAACAAACGATACCTCTCAGCGGTCCCCTTCAGACCAGACAGTTCTTTGTCCAGATTCTGTAGCTCCGTCTCTGTGTCGGTCTGGGCACCTGCCATCCCTATCAGAGCCCGGGCGGGAGTGAGTAATTCGGAGGATTGCACCGGAGCCTTCCCAGGATGAGTCTTGCCTCTCCGTTTCCGAGGTACTCTGGTTATCCTCTCCTGAGACTCTCTCCAGAGTGGGTAAAAGGCTGGGCAGTCTCGTCCAATTAGGACAGGGACGGGGAGGGAATCAACCACCCCCGCCGTCGTGTGTATGGTTCCCCGTGTGCTGGTCATTGTAAGTTCAGTAATGGGGTATTCTCTGGTGTCCCCATGGACACAGGAAACTGGGAGGACTTTCCCGGGGTCAGACACGTTGGGCCCACCAAATCCTTACGCACCAGGGTGGCCCGGCTACCAGAATCCAGTAAGGCCTCCACATCATGGTGATTCACAGTTACCGGGCAGGTGGGGGTCGATCTGGGCCGCCATCTACGACTCCCAAGAGCGAGGCAAAACGGTGTGTGGGTGCTGAGCTGGAGGACTCCGCAGTGGGCATAGGTTCATCGGCTGGTTTCCCACACTGCCAGGAGATATGTCCCATCTCCCCACACCGGTAACACTGTCGAGTTTCCCCCTCCTGGTGTACTCTTCTTGGACCCGCCTGGTTTCTGGCTCCCCCCTGGAGCCGGGATAAGTCCTGACGTGGCTGGGTTCGAGACCTTGGGGTCCTTTGGACGGGTTCTTCCCATTTGTGGTGGGGCCGCACTCCTGGGGTCTTTTCGGGAAGCATTCAGCATCTCCGCTGTGGCCTGGTACTTTTCCACAGCTTCCACGGTCAGATCAGCCGTGGTCAAGGCCTGTTGACTGATGAACCGTTTTGCCTCATAAGGCAGGGGCGCGTAGGTAACGATCCACTACAACGGCCTCCACCACTGCCGCTGCTGTATTCCTCTGCGGATCCAGCCATTTCCTTGCGATTCGGACAAGTTCATGCATCTGCGCCCGAGGAGGTTGGTCTGGTTGGAAGGTCCAACTGTGAAAGCGCTGGGCCATACCAAACTTTGTGAGTCCATATCTGCTGAGGATCTCAGACTTCAGGGCATCATAGTCAGTAACCTGGTCAGGGCCCAGGTCCCGGACAGCATTCAGCGATTCCCCGGTTAGAAAGGGGGCTAACAGACCAACCCACTGTTGCTTGGGCCAGGCTTCCCTAGTGGCCGTGGCCTCAAATGCATGCAGGTATGCCTCAATGTCATCGGTAGCTCCCATCTTAGATATAAAGTCACTTGCCTTTATTGGGCGGGTATTTTGGACAACCCTCTGTCTCTGCAACTGCAATTCCTCTGCCTTCAGAAGGTTGGCTTTCTTTTGCTCCTCCAAGAGAGCCACGTTTGCTTGCATCTGGGCTTGCTGGCCAGCAACAAGGGCTTTCAATATGTCCTCCATTTCAGTCGGGCGGGGAGCCTACGGCCAACTTGGAAAACTGGGTGATCAAACCTTCGGTATCCTCCTCTGACATGCACTATTAACGCTTGAGCGTGCCCGTATTCTCCACCATCTGTGACGTCACGAGAGGCTACACAGCTTTCAGCGGGATTGCTCAAGTAGTGCAAGGAGACAAGGTTCAAACAAAACAAGGATTTTATTATAGGTCTTGGGAAATTAACGAAAATATAACAAAATTCTGTTCTCTTGTGGCTCTTTAAGGGTTAACAGTTCAGGGATGTCTCTTCCACATCCAAAATCATAATTCTCACTCGCTCAGATAACTTTTCCCCAGCCTTACTGTAGTCCACGTTGCAGCTAGTGGCCAACCCAGCAAAAAGTCCTTCCAAATGTCTCTCACGTATTTCCACAGGTGCATATATCCAAAGGTGAGTATTTCCCAAAGGTAAGTATCTCCAAATCCTTATATTCCTCCTGGAAGTGGACGTGCAGCACTCTTGTCCTCCAGAGAGCCCAGGTTGGAGACTGTGTCTCTTCACTTCCCAAACCTTCAGCTCATCAGCTCCTCATTTGTTTCAGCTGCGTGGGAAGATTGGCCATAGAGGGGTGGAGTTCCCGACCATACCAGCAGATGGAGCCATAGCTGTCTGGGTTTGCAGCCACCTCAGGGGGATGTAACGTCCCTCCAGGACACAGCCTCTCGTGACATCACAATATATATATATAAATATATAATATATACACTGAGATCATGTGACAGATCACGTGACACTTAGATTGCACACAGGTGGACTTTATTTAACTAATTATGTGACTTCTAAAGGTAACTGGTTGCACCAGATCTTATTTAGGGGCTTCATAGCAAAGGTGGTGAATACATATGCACGCACGACTTTCCCGTTATTGTTTTAAATAATTTTTTTAAACAAGTCATTTTTTTCATTCCACTACACCAATTTGGACTATTTCGTGCATGTCCATTACATGAAATCCAAATCAATTTAAATTACAGGTTGTAATGCAACAAAATAGGAAAAACGCCAAGGGGGATGAATACTGTTGCAAGGCACTGTAAATAATCTCCAAAATAACAAGTGTTTAACACTGTACTACTGATAAAGTTAAAGTAACCAGAGGCAGATCAACTCCTTGACTTAATGACTCACAGGAATGGAAGAAAGCATGAACTCAGATATTAGTGCATTCGTGAAGTATTCAGACCCCTTGACCTTTTCCACATTCTGTTACGTTACAGCCTTATTCTAAAATGAATTAAATTGTTTTCCCCCCCTTGTCAATCTACACACAATTCCCCATAATGACAAAGCAAAACCAGGTTTTTACAATTTTTAGCAAATTTATAAAATAAAAAAAACGAAATATGACATTTACATAAGTATTCAGACCCTTTACTCAGTACTTTGTTGAAGCACCTTTGGCAGCGATTACAGCCTAGAGTCTTCTTGGGTATGACGCTACAAGCTTGGCACACCTGTATTTGGAGAGTTTCTCCCATTCATTTTAGATCCTCTCAAGCTCTGTCAGGTTGGATGGGGAGCGTCACTGCACAGCTATTTTTAGGCCTCTCCAGAGATATTCGATAGGGTTTAAGTCCGGGCTCAGGCTGGGCCACTCAAGAACATTCAGAGATTTTTCCCGAAGCTACTCCTGCCATTCTCCAGTCTGAGGTCCTGAGCAGGTTTTCATCAAGGATCTTTCTGTACTTTGCTCCGTTAATCTCTCCCTTGATCCTGACTAGTCTCCCAGTCCCTGCCGCTGAAAACCATCCCCACAGCATGATGCTGCCACCACCATGCTTCACAGTAGGGATGGTGCCAGGTTTCCTCCAGACGTGATGATAGGTATTCAGGTCAAATAGTTAAATCTTGGTTTCATCAGATCATATAATCTTGCTTTCATGTGCCTTTTACTGAGGAGTGGCTTCCGTCTGGCCACCATACCTTAAATGCCTGATTGGTGGAGTGCTGCAGAGATGGTGGTCTTTCTGGAAGGTTCTCCCATCTCCACAGAGGAACTCTGGAGCTCTGTCAGAGTGACCATCGGGTTCTCTGTCAACTACCTGACTAAGGCCCTTCTCCCCTGATTGCTCAGTTTTGGCCAGGCGGCCAGCTCTAGGAAAAGTCTTGGTGGTTCCAAACTTCTTCCATTTAAGAATGATGGAAGCCACTGTGTTCTTGGGGACCTTCAATGCAGCAGACATGTTTTGGTACCCTTTCCCAGATCTGTGCCTCGACACAATCCTGTTTCGGAGCTCTACGGACAATTCCTTCCACGAAATGGCTTGGTTTTTGCTCTGACATAATAATAATAATAATAATATGCCATTTAGCAGACGCTTTTATCCAAAGCGACTTACAGTCATGTGTGCATACATTTTTGTGTATGGGTGGTCCCGGGGATCGAACCCACTACCCTGCCGTTACAAGCGCCGTGCTCTACCAGCGCTTGCACTACTACAGCGCAGTTGCACTGTCAACTGTGGGACCTTTTATATAGACAGGTGTGTGCCTTTCCAAATCATGTCCAATCAATTGAATTTACCACAGGTGAAGTCCAATCAAGTTGTGGAAACATATAAAGGAGGATCAATGGAAACAGGATGCACCTGAGCTCAAGTTCAAGTCTCATAGCAAAGGCCCTGAATACTTTTTAATTTGTAATAAATTTGCAACAAATTCTAATAACCAGTTTTTGCTTTGTCATTATGGGGTATTGATGACAAACAAAATATATTTTATAAATGTTTTATTAAGGCTGTAATGTAACAAAATGTGGAAAAAGTTAAGGGGTCGGAATACTTTCAGAATGCACTGTACAATTTTTTTTGGGGAATTCACAAATAGTCATTTTGATAACCATAAATAATACTTAAGTAGAGTACTTACCTGTGGTGAGGGTTGTTAACACCAGTTGACTTTGCTTTCCATCTTCCAGCACAGTGCAGACAGTGACAGAGTACTGAGTACCAGGTTTCAGGTCAGAGAGAGTGATGCTGTGTGAAGATGTGGTAATGATGTGTGGTTCTGTCCCTGGACAGTGGTAGGAGATCTGGTAATGATGGGTTTGGTCCAATCCTGGTGGCTGGCTCCAGCTAACAGCAGCTGATGTGGTGTCCACTGAGTCAACAGTCAGCTGGTCTGGAGCAGGAAGTACTAAGGGAAGATAAATACATTATTGTCAATGCTACAGTTTAACTCCAGATATACACTGAGTTTACAAAACATTAAGGATACCTGCACTTTCCATGAAAGACTGACCAGGTGAATCCAGATGAAAGCTATGATCCCTTATTGATGTCACTTGTTAAATCCACTTCAATCAGTGTAGATGAAGGGGAGGAGACAGGTTAAAGAAGGATTTTTAAGCCTTGAGACAACTGAGACATGGATTTTATACATGTGCCATTCAGAGGGTGAATGGGCAAGACAAAATATTTAAGTGCCTTTGAACGGAGTATGGTATGTGCCAGGAGCATTCATTTTGGTCAAGAACTGCGACGGTGCTGGTTTTTTACATTTACATTACATTTTAGTCATTTAGCAGACGCTCTTATCCAGAGCGACTTACAGTTAGCACATACATTATTTTATCGAACCCACAACCCTGGCGTTGCAAACGCCATGCTCTACCAACTGAGCTACATCCCCTGCCGGCCATTCCCTCCACTACCCTGGACGACGCTGGGCCAATTGTGCGTCACCCCATGGGTCTCCTGGTCGCGGCCGGCTACGACAGAGCCTGGATTCGAACCAGGATCTCTAGTGGCACAGCTAGCACTGCGATGCAGTGCCTTAGACCACTGCGCCACTCGGGAGACACACTCAACAGTTTCACGTGTGTATCAAGAATGGTCTACCACCCAATGGACATCCAGCCAACTTGACACAACTGTGGGAAGCGTTGGAGTCAACATGGGCCAGCATCCCTGTGGAACGCTTCCGACACCTTGTAGAGTCTGACCCAATGAATTGAGGCTGTTCTGAGGGCAAAATGTTTGTACACTCAAATGTAATAAAATATTCAACAAATGTCCCACTTAACATTTCTCAATTTTATAAATCAGAAAAATGTAAAAGTTGTAAAAAAGATAAAGTCCTCAAGCTTTTGATAAAGAGATACATTACTTCCTCTCAGATATTGGCTGAATGTTGCTTCTTTCAGCCTCCCCAAAAGGCAAAAATCTCTTGATTAGGCTCAGTGTTGCACTAAGATTGCCGTAGTATTTTAAGATGTTCTAGCTAGGGTTGTGGAGGTCATGACATTTTGTCAGCTGGTTATTGTCATGCAATAGACTGCCGGTCTCACGGTAATTGACCGTGAATTAACATACCATAAAACTTCTATGAAATGCTGAGTCTCAAATAGCCTCCAGTTCTTCTTAATAGCTGAACAATAAAACACATTTCAGTCTATAAACGCCTGTTTCAAATAAACGCCTGGTTTAAATTAATTGTTTACGAGGTTACCATGAATTACCATGAATTGTTTACAAGGTTTAATGTTTAAATAATTAAGCAATGACTCGAAGAAATTATGGCAATCAACCATTTTACAGCCAGTAAGAAACATTCAATTGAACATATTTCTATCATAAGCCGCCTCCAACATTGTTTTAGAGAATTTGGCAGTACTTCCAACCGGCCTCACAACCACAGACCGTGTGTAACCATGCCAGCCCAGGACCTCCACATCCGGCTTCTTCACCAGCGGGATCGTCTGAGACCAGCGACCCGGACAGCTGATGAAACTGAGGAGTATTTCTGTCTGTCATAATGCCCTTTGTGGGGTAAAACTCATTCTGATTGGCTGGGCCTTGCTCCCAAGTGGGTGGGCCTATGCCCTCTCAGGCCCCTCCATGGCTGCGCCCCTGCCCAGTCTAGTGAAATCCATAGATTAGGGCCTAATGAATTTATTTCAATTAACAGATTTCCTTATAAGAACTTTAACTCAGTAAAATTGTTTAAACTGTTGCATTTATATTTTTGTTCAGAATAATATGTAGCTGTGCGTGGGTAAAATCACAGGGGACCATCTGCTACCCTGCCCAAACCACCGTATTACGCTACTCTCATCACCCCACTGGGGAACCATCGATACGGCTGGCTAGCCTATCTTCAAAGAAGCAACTTCAAGAGCGTATGGAAGGAAAATCAATTCTGTAGTTCTGTTCAGGACTACATGACAAGTCACCGGATACCGGACAACTACAGAGGAGAAAAACAGAAGACTTGTTGGAACCCCTTCGGAGAATCAGAGCCTTAAAAGCGTGCCGCGAAAAGGCCCAACTACCTTTCCAATGCGGCCCTGTCCACCGAGAGAGATACATGGCGAACCAGGCATTTCAAAGAGGGCGGCGGTTCGTGTGCAAAGTATATGGTTACGGTAGAAGAGAGTAGTTTCCGAATGTGGCAATGTTAAGTGATTCTCTCCCTCTCTTCTTTAACAAGCATCAATGTTGTTGTCATTCCACTAGGGACCTGTTTTCATCACATTAAGTTTCCAGTCAATAACCGGTATAGTGAGTGTGTTTATCCTGTGTTCCCATTTCATTAGCTACTAAATAAATAATTAAACTAATTTCTGTAGTACTGAATCATAAGTAAGGCTCGGGTTTTTGCAGATGAAAGGAGGTTATGACTGTTCAGAATAATGATATGATACGAGGTTATGATTAATACGTTGACTGTTTATAGATGTGATAGGTAAAGACCTTTTAGAGTTTAATTTGGGAGATGGTGACTCTTTAAAGAACCGCTCTCGTGGTGCCCCAGATCCCTATGAGTTAATTGTTACATTATTAATTTAATCGGGTAACAATTAATCATAGTTGATTAGATAAATAACAGTCCTCAGGTTAATGTTAAAGTCAAGTCACGACACTGTCCATGGTTCTGATATGAAGATGTTGAAAGGTCATGTAACTGTTTGTTACTGTACATGCAAGCCCTAGTTCTACCATAAATTTTAGCTCACCTCATTTTCAAAACATTTAATAAAATGTTTATAGCCTTACAGGTGGAAAAGTACAAAAAACCAAGGCTTTTGATATGGGGAAAAAACAAAACAAAGAAAAAACATAACAGAACACTAACAACAAAACAAAAATGTTATTTGTAATGCAACAAAATCACTGTAGTTTCTGGTAAAGAGATGATGAGCTGTAATTGGGGGAAGATCTCTTACTAGTGCAGATTGTTGTAGAGACAGGTTCACTCTGTTCCCCATTTCTCAGCACAGTTGCAACACTAACAGTGTACTCTGTGCCGGGTTGCAGGTTTGAGAAGGTTTTGCGGCAGTCGTCAGTAATGGCTGCGAGGGGGTCTGTTCCTGGAATACAGTTGGATATGAAGAAGTGCTGTGGGACTTTCTCCATCCCTTCAGCCTTGGACCAGTGGAGAGTGAAGGAGGACTCTTCCAAATGGTCTATCTTGAAAATTCTGGGTGGGACCACTGGAACAAAAATCAAGATTAGTTTAGAATAGAGGATGTGCTGTTTTTGACAGAGAGTCCAACAACGTCTCTAGGAATGAATGAATGATGTAGTCTGAATAAAAACACAAGTTAGCCTACTGTACCTGTGGATAAGGATGCTGAGACACATCTGCTTTGGCTTCCATCTTCTCCCTCTGTAGCCACGTTGAACTGGTACTTTTTACCAGGTTGGAGACTGCTTATTTCAAGATGATGCCCACCTTTCACTCTTGTTGACCTTGTTTCTCCGTCACACCCCCAGGTCACTCTGAATGTCTGTGGTCCTGTCAGCCCCTGAGGAGAACCCCAGCTCAGAGACACTGAATCTAATGTCAGCAACAGGACCTGGATGTCACCAGGAGGGGGCAGCACTGGTGAAGGAATAATGAGAGAGAAACAAACTTTATTGACAATACATTTACATAAACATGTGTATTATTCATCCCAGCAGTTAAGGGACAACAATTGATATCTTACTAAATGTATCCTCTTAAATTGAGATTTAAATTAAATAATATTGTTTGGGTCAGTTTATTACGTGTTTCCACATATACCTACCATCATCTGAGGCCAGCATTGTGTGATGGTCGCCATCACAACTCTTAAAGTGTGAGAACAAAATATGAAATCAGTCATTTCTTTAAAAACACAGAAATTGTTACTTTGCTAAATGTACAACAGATATTTTAAAATCAAGATACATCAACTGCTTTTTACATACAGGTAACTGCCAAAATAAAGGAAACACTTGAGTAAATTATGGATACAAAGTATATTGAAACCAGGTGCTTCCACACAGGTGTGGTTCCTGGGTTAATTAAGTGATTAAAACATCCCATCATGCTTAGGGTCATGTATTAAAATGCCCAGGTGCCCATTATTTTGGTTACCATGGCTAGAAGAGATCTCAGTGACTTTGAAAGAGGGGTCTCAACGGAGCATAGGGGCTTTAAAGGGTGTGTGTCTGTCGCCAGGGTGGAACACTTATATAGCAAACGCTCTTATCCAGAGCGACTTACAGTTAGTGAGTGCATACATCATTTTTTTATTTTTCATACTGGCCCCCCGTGGGAATCGAACCCACAACCCTGGTGTTGCAAACGCCATGCTCTACAAACTGAGCTACATCCCTGTAATGGCTGCGAGGGGGTCTGTTCCTGGAATGCAGTTGGATATGAATGCAGTTGGCCATTCCCTCCCCTACCCTGGACGACGCTGGGCCAATTGTGCGCCGCCCCATGGATCTCCCGGTACCGGCCGGCTACGACAGAGCCTGGATTCGAACCAGGATCTCTAGTGGCACACTTAGACTACTGCGCCACTCGGGAGGTCTACAATCAACAAAACACAAAATTATAGAATTTATTGTGGAAGAACTCCAATAGAGTTCCAGACCATTGTAGAATCTATGTCAAGGTGCATTGAAGCTGTTCTGGCAGCTGGTGGGGGCCCATCTCCCTATTAAGTTACTTTATTTAGGCAGATACCTGTATAATCATTTTACATTTACATTTTAGTCATTTAGCAGACGCTCTTATCCAAGCGACTTACAGTTAGTGAGTGCATACTTTTTCATTTTCATACATATTTCTCCACAGCGTTCCGACTTATACGGGCACTGAAGTTCTGAATGTTTTGCCACGGTGAAAGAAACAAGCACAATTGCACGTTTCATTGCATAAAAGAAGAAAAAAAAAAGACATGTTCGGATAAAACACTGACGGTGCCGTCACACATTGCAACAATTCTGCTGATACTGTAGCTGATCAACTTTTCAGCGTCCTCAGAACTGTACTGTACAACCCTAAGTAATGAAACAAGATGAAACCCAATGCCATGTCGGTCATCTTTTAGGAAATTGTATTAGCCGGGTCATTCCTACAATGTGGTGCATTTTGGACCTCATAACTTTTGGAGAAAAAATAATAATAATTTAGTGTAGTATTCTATCAGAAAAAGGACGTCTGACTTTCAGAAAAATATATTGGTCAAACTCAGGCACTTAATTTTTTGGTGCATTTTCCAACTTGTTAGGTGCATAATCCTAACAGGGTGGAAACTAACTGGGTGGACATTTGTTGTCTAAATTAGCCATAGTTTTGTGAGTGAACAAGTTTGAGCTAGCATAATGTTGGACCCTTGAACATGATTTTAACTTCTCTATCAAACATATTTTAACATTTTGAAATGTGGTTAATTTTCATGTAGCTTTAGACCATTGTTTTCCCACCAAAGAAATTATGATAATTCCTGAATGTGGGGTCATTGTAGAAAAAGGGTGGTTTTCTTAAATGGAGATTTACAAACTAACAGGGTGGAAAGTGATATCAGGGACACACAGAACATCTTAAATACAATAATAATTAATAAAAAACATTATTGATGAGAGAATTTAACTTGGACTATAAAATAATGAAGAAAGATTAAATATTTTATGGCTTATATTTCTTGTGGAAATTGATGAATAACACCCGTGGACATGGCAAAAACACCAACATCCACTGAAGAAAAGTGTTCAAAATACATACACTTCCCTTTCAAGATCCATATTTTTGTGTTTTTAAGGACGGCGGACCTTATATTTAAAGCCTTTTGGAATCCACATGTTAAACTAAATAAGAATTGATATTTCCTGGAGACAGAAAACGCATTGTAGAAATGATCCAGGCCTAGGCTGGACACCAATTCGACCTAACCTGATACAGTTTATGTCGAATTGACGTCAAAAGATGATTTTCTTTTGCATTTAAGTTAACCCTAACCCGTTTCCTAACCTTAACCTTAATTATCCTAACTTGCTGCATAATTTATCCTAACCAACCTGCTACGAAAAGTCAAACCTGGTCATTTCTGACAAATGGTATCCCTTCTAGCCCAAACGCCCCAACCATAGAGAATGATAGAGGACTCTAGCGGCCAAAAGGCCACGTTAGAATGGGCAGCGCCATTGAGGGATGCCATCATATTAATGTAGTCAACTGGGTGGGACTTCCAACATCACTGGCTGAAAAAGAAAATGTACTCCTTTAAAATGGAGATAGCCTCATCGGCGCTGCCCATGATGTCAGAGATGGTAAATAGAATAGATACAAGGGTGAGCCCTCTATCTAGCTCAATGGTTCCAATTTAAACGTTTTTACGCGTCCATGTTGTCCGGTTTGACTGGGTGCAGCTGCGACGGGAAGTCATAGGCCATGTCTGAAATCTGTATTGCCCACTACTTACTAAAAACACTCCATTTTCGAAATGCATACCTAAAATGCCTACTAATTAAACATAAGTATGGGTATTCGGACACAACCACTAAAAATGTACCGCAAGTCAATTAGGCCTACAGGGCACTCATCGACATGACCACCTATCAACGTTTGAAAGAAACACACTGTATAGACACGATTGTCTATTGTTTCTTTCGACATAAGCATGTATTATTTTAGGATAAATATATCGGCTTAATAGATTACATCTCAGCGTCAGATCGCTGTGTAAAAGACAACACATTTCGTAGACTTCCTTGTGCGCACTCCGCCATAGTGGGCCTAGTTGGGTATTTGTCATTTTTACCTGGAAGCAGTGGCGGCTCCTGAAAAAATTCTCAGGGGGGGGCAATTTTTCTGATGATTTAGGTGACCTACACACATTTAAAAAAAGATATGTCCAGCAACAACATGAAGACAGGGGCAGCATATAAGTCAATACTGATATACACATTACTTGCTTCAAAAAGGCCTCATGGTTGAATTGGAAATATGTGCAGCTGAGCATAATTCACAACAAGCAAGCAGGAGCTTTTGATAGAGGCTACTGAAAACATTGATGCAAGTTATTGGTAATAGGAAATGTTTATACACTTCCATATTCTGCCCTCTTGTATAGATTTGTGAAAATGAACAGTGAGACATTTTGCCTGAAAACAGAATTTGAAAATAATTTATAGAAAAGGTAAACACAGCTATCTGTATGGCTTTGTAAAAATGAACAACCATATTCTGGCCAATTGTATAGATTTGTAAATATGAACAACCATATTCTGGCCAATTGTATAGATTTGTAAAAAAAAAAAGTTTTACTTTTTTTAAAATGAAAAATAACTATTTTAAACAACATCAACTGTGAACTGATTTGGGCGTGTGTGTGTTAAAGAGACAGACAGGGAGGGACAAAGAGAGAGAGAGGCTACATTACTTGTACTGAAACTGTTCTCTTCTCTCTTTCAATGCAGCAAAGCGGTCAATGACTTTCTCATTGAAATCAGGCATAAAATTCAGCTGATGCACATAGCAATGCACATAATGGGCATTCTTGAAATGCTCACGTACCTTTTGCTGCACACCAGCCTTCTCTCCCCTCATCACACTGGCTCCATCGTAAGCTTGCGCAATGAGTTTGACTCTCAGTTTCAGTCTCTCCAAAAGCACACTGGCGATTGAGACTGACGTTGATTCCGAGATGGGAAGGAACTCAAAAAAGCGCTCCTGCACTCTGTGGTTGCTATCTATGTACCTCAGCACCAGCTGTGTATGTGTAGAAACGTCCGTGGTCTCGTCAGCTTGGATAGCTACGAAGTTCGCCGACTTCACCTCCTCCACAATATGTTCCCTCATGACCGCTAGCATACACTCCAGTAGCTCGTTTTGAATGGTCTTTGATGTGAACTTCTTTCAAAGAGACAATCGAGTTGCACTGAACGCTATAGCCATCTTGATAGTAGTACGTGAATTGATTGACGCTGCTACCCGCTCTTTTCTTAGTTACGTTCATGGTTATGTTACGTATGACGAAAGCGCATAAGTGCAAGCCCTCAGAAACCCATAGAGATTGTATTGAAAGCTCTGATATTTGAAAAAAAAGATTTTACATGAGAGGCTATGAGAGACTTCTGGGCGATTTTCAACCTGACTGAAATCGCCCCCAAAACGGGCGGGGCCATTTGAAGCACGACTTTAGCCTGATTGGACATTTAGTGGCAGATCAGACGTCTAGATTAGAACACTGATAACTACTGTTGCCGTGATATAATTGATTAGAAAAAAAATCCCTTGCTTTTCCCGTTTGGCAGTGCGTCGCCCATATCGCCCTAATGAACACACCGCCCCTGC
>NW_025536383.1:0-54446 GCF_020615455.1 Coregonus clupeaformis
GTAAAATAATGACAAAGCATAAACAGGTTTTTCAATTTTTACATAAGTATTCAGACCTTTTACTCAGTACTTTGTTGAAGCAAATTTTGGCAGATTTTACAGCCTTGAGTCTTCTAAGGTATGACGCTACTGAGCTTGGCACACCTGTATTTGGGAGTTTCTCCCATTCTTCTCTGCACATCATCTCAAGCTCTGTCAGGTTGGATGGGGAGTGTCGCTGCACAGCTATTTTCAGGTCTCACCAGAGACATTCAAATCGGGTTCAAATCTGGGCTCTGGCTGGGCCACTCAAGGACATTCAGAGACTTGTCCCAAAGCTCACTCCTGTGTTGTCTTGGCTGTGTGTTTAGGGGTCGTTGTCCTGTTGGAAGGTGAACCTTCGCCCCAGTCTGAGGTCCTGAACACTCTCGAGCAGGTTTTCATCAAGGATCTCTCTGTACTTTGCTCTGTTCATCTTTCCCTCGATCCTGACTAGTCTCCCAGTCCCTGCCGCTGAAAATTATCCCCACAGCATGATGCTGCCACCACCATGCTTCACCGTAGGGATGGTTCCAGGTTTCCTCCAGACTTGTTTCTCATGGTCTGAGAGTCTTTAGGTGCCTTTTGGCAAACTCCAAGCCGGCTGTCGTGTTTTTCAGCGGCAATATCATTCACACCATTTGAAACTCTGGCGGTCCACTTCCTTTTTAAACTTTAAGCGGTGGTTTAAACTGAGACTCCTGATATGATGTTGCCACCAGCAGCAGGGGTGAACAGTAGATAGCTTAATGCAAGACGGTGAACTCACAAAGAATAACTGCTGTCTCCTGTGTGACATTGACACCAGAGAGAATAGTTATTCAGAGATGACTCTGTCTTTCTACGGTCTACATTTACTTCCTCTTCCTCTTCCTCATTCTCTATCTACATCAGAACAAGCTGGCGGACAATAACTGCACTGCACACTACTCTAACATCTCCCTGTTTATCAGAGGACTGTATGGTGTCACAGAAGTGTAGAAGTGTGAATGGGTGTGACTACAGCTCTGTGTGGGAGTCAGCGTGTCACATGCTTCTTACTGGAAAAAGGCAAATGACTTACTGGAAATTGCATGTTGATCATTTGCATAAGACTCCCATTGACCCCACATCTCTGGATGGTTAACACGACCATTTGTGGCAGTGTGTATTGACCTCAGAACACCGGTTCACCACTTCAGGACACCGGTTCACCACCCCAGAACACCGGTTCACCACCTCAGGACACCGGTTCACCACCTCAGGACACCAGTTCACCACTGTTAGTTATTGATCTTGTAATCAGATAGTGGACAGTTAGTTATTGATCTTGTCATCAGATAGTGGACAGTTAGTTATTGATCCTGTCATCAGATAGTGGACAGTTAGTTCTCTCTCGCTCTCTCTCGCTCTCTCACGCCTCTCTCGCTCTCGCTCTCTCTTATATTTGACCATGAATGAGGACTTTGAAACCAGTGATTTGTGACCCTCTTTCTATAGCGACGGTCATCAATATTGTTAAAAGGTTTTAGAAGCAATTCTAATAAATGGCCAATGGCTGAAGATACTCCAAACTTTTAGCATTTGTATAATCCATCAAATATGTTCTGAATTACAGCACATACAATATGTTACTGGCACGGACAAATAATGAATGGAGTTCAGGGATTTTGGTGTGAATTCAGGTATTACATTTATTGTACAATTTCAAATAAAAATCATGTAAGAATGCACTCATATATATATTTTGTTATTGTATCAGGTATTTTGTTTTTGTTTTTTTAAATAAAGAAAATTATATTTCAGTCACCTCTGTTGTTTCATGACTACTGTGTTGTCTTGTTCTCTTGCATAATTCAACAAGTGTGTCAGTGAGGGGATTAGTTTATCTGGCCCGGGTTACCACGTTGGGAGGAGTTTGAACCGGGTGAAAAGTGATTGCATTTCTTTTGGAGCCAGGCTGCCTCCCAGGCATGAATCAGGTGCCGATGGCAAAGTCGGCTCAAAACAAAAGTGGCGTAAATAAGCACATGGAGAAATTAGTAGCATTCTGTGTTTTCACATGCAAATGAAGTGATTGCTTTTGATAAAAAGGCTTTAAATGCCTTCCAAAGTAAATCTAGTTTGAAAATTCAAACGTTTATTTAATGGAAAAAGAGATGTTGTATGTTTCTTGACGATGCATGATGCTGCTTTGTTGACAACATGACCGTGGGGCGCAGATTACTGTTTGATTTGAGAAAGGTGCTCCTCCCTCCCCGCTTTTGCCCGATGACGTGACGGCCCATTGTCCAGTTCAACCCGGGCCAGCGTAATAGATCTCACCTCAATAGCAGGATACCCTGTTTCGCATGTTATTTTGGCATTAATTCATGTCACATATCAGTTTGCAAACAATTAATAAAGCCGCATACAAACGTGTTCTCTTTCTTGCGTAAGGCAGATCCTAAATGCAGGTGTTTCCAGCCTCGCTCAGTGCTTTCTGGGGTGGTGGGGCAGCCAGCGGAATATACAGAGCATACGCTTGGTAATGTTCTCTAGTTGCGCCATGATTGGTTCACTGTTCATGTCACTCACTATATAACCGCAGAATTTGTATTTATTGTTAATTTAACTAGGCAAGTCAGTTAAGAACAAATTATAGATACAAGGTATCGGTGCTCATCGTCATTGGACATAAACATTACACAACAAGTCGGAAATGACAAATTCAACAATGAGTGGTTTGGAAGGAATCAATGGTTAACTGCAAGCGTTGCACATCACTCGCTATTTTGTTTGGTCCAAGTCTGGGTTTAAGGATTTAAAACATATGTCTGAAATGGTCTCTAGCAGTACAGAGAATCCTATTTCTCACAGATCCATCTGTATTGATCGGAACAGCCAGAGTCCCACCATGCTCCTGTGTCTGATGACCAGGAGTAGAAATATGCACAGTTCTCAGCTACACCACCATTAGGCTCTCTACTGTTCCAATATCTGTAGAAGAAAAAAACACATAGAATCAGGCTGTCCACTGTTCCAATACCTGTAGAAGAAACAACACATAGAATCAGGCTCTCTACTGTTCCAATACCTGTAGAAGAAACAACACATAGAATCAGGCTGTCCACTGTTCCAATACCTGTAGAAGAAACAACACATAGAATCAGGCTGTCCACTGTTCCAGTACCTGTAGAAGAAACACATAGAATCAGGCTGTCCATTGTTCCAATACCTGTAGAAGAAACAACACATAGAATCAGGCTGTCCACTGTTCCAATACCTGTAGTAGAAACAACACATAGAATCAGGCTGTCCACTGTTCCAATACCTGTAGAAGAAACAACACATAGAATCAGGCTGTCCACTGTTCCAATACCTGTAGAAGAAACAACACATAGAATCAGGCTTTCCACTGTTCCAATACCTGTAGAAGAAACAACACATAGAATCAGGCTGTCCACTGTTCCAATACCTGTAGAAGAAACAACACATAGAATCAGGCTGTCTACTGTTCCAATACCTGTAGAAGAAACAACACATAGAATCAGGCTGTCCACTGTTCCAGTACATGTAGAAGAAACAACACATAGAATCAGGCTGTCCACTGTTCCAATACCTGTAGAAGAAACAACACATAGAATCAGGCTGTCCACTGTTCCAATACCTGTAGAAGAAACAACATATAGAATCAGGCTGTCCACTGTTCCAGTACCTGTAGAAGAAACACATCGAATCAGGCTGTCCACTGTTCCAATACCTGTAGAAGAAACAACACATAGAATCAGGCTGTCCACTGTTCCAATACCTGTAGAAGAAACAACACATAGAATCAGGCTGTCCACTGTTCCAATACCTGTAGAAGAAACAAAACATAGAATCAGGCTGTCCACTCTCAGAGCCTACTACTCCAGACAGTGATTTCATGGTAACACAGAACTCATTAAATGTCTTACCTTGTGGTCAGTGGTGTGTCGTCCACCCATTTCCAGGTCCCCTCAGTAACAGAGTCAGTCAGACCAATCCAGACATAGTCCTTTACTCCACATAACCAAATGACAAATGTCTGTAGTTGTGGGAGAGAGACAACATTATTAATACTTAGCCATTACCTCTCTCTCTCTCTCTCTCTCTCTCTCTCTCTGTATCGCTCTCTTCCACACACACCCACACACACACACACACACACACACACACACACACACACACACACCTGTTTGTCTTGGCTGTTGATGATCACCAGGTCTGCTCCTCTACCTATGCAGTCCTGTCTGCTCTTCTCCCAGTTGTTCTTCTCAGTAGAGATGTAGTAACAACTGCTACCAAGCTTCTTCCATCCTTGAGGACACTCTATAAGTTGAAAATGTCTCGCTTTAGTCACCTTAATATCACATTGAATTAAGTCTCAATCAAACACTCAAGGAAGACAGGGCACTAACTAATGGTCGGTTTGGAAGTCATAGATTTTTCCTTTAATGGAAGTTGAATTGCCTGTTTGTAAGTGGCATGTGAACTGATACAGAGACTGTCAAACAGAACAGTCATTAGACAATTTCCCTCACCTTTCTCAACCAAAGATTGTTTCAGACGTTCTGTCTCTTTCTGTAGCTGGTCTCTCTCTTCGGTCAGGGTGTTGTAACTGGTCTGAAGATGGTCTCTCTCTTTGGTCATGGTGTTGTATCTGGTCTGTTGCTGGTCTCTTTCTTCGGTCAGGGTGTTGGAACTGATCTGCAACTGGTCTCTCTCTTTGGTCAGGGTGTTGTAACTGATCTGCAACTGGTCTCTCTCTTTGATCAGGATGTTGTATCTGGTCTGTAGCTGGTCTCTCTCTTTGGTCAGGGTGTTGTAGCTGGTCTGTAGCTGGTCTCTCTCTTTGGTCAGGGTATTGTAACTGGTCTGTAGCTGGTCTCTCTCTTTGGTCAGGGTGTTATAAATGGTCTGTAGCTGGTCTCTCTCTTTGCTCAGGGTATTGTAACTGATCTGCAACTGGTCTCTCTCTTTGGTCAGGGTGTTGTATCTGGTCTGTATATGGTCTCTCTCTTTGGTCAGGTGTTGTATCTGGTCTGTTGCTGGTCTCTTTCTTCGGGTCAGGGTGTTGTAACTGGTCTGTAGCTTGTCTCTCTCTTTGGTCAGGGTGTTGGAACTGATCTGCAACTGGTCTCTCTCTTTGGTCAGGGTGTTGTAACTGATCTGCAACTGGTCTCTCTCTTTGGTCAGGGTGTTGTAACTGATCTGCAACTGGTCTCTCTCTTTGGTCAGGGTGTTGTATCTGGTCTGTAGCTGGCCACTCTCTTTGGTCAGAGTGTTGGAACTGATCTGCAACTGGTCTCTCTCTTTGGTCAGGGTGTTGGAACTGGTCTGTAGCTGGTCTCTCTCTTTGGTCAGGGTCTTGTAACTGGTCTGTAGCTGGTCTCTCTCTGTAGTAAGGGTGTTGTTTCTGGTCTGTAGCTGGTCTCTCTCTTTGGTCAGAGTGTTGGATCTGGTCTGTAGCTGGTCTCTTTCTTTGGTCAGAGTGTTGTAACTGGTCTGTAGCTGGTCTCTCTCTTTGGTCAGGGTGTTGTAGCTGGTCTGTAACTGGTCTCTCTCTGTAGTCAGGGTGTTGTTGATGGTCTGTAGCTGGTCTCTCTCTTCAGTCAGGTTGTTGCCGCTGGTCTGTAACTGGTCTCTCTCTTTGGTCAGGGTGTTGGATCTGGTTAATTGGTTTCGCTCTGTGAAATAATACCATCAACGACCAAGGTAACAGTGGAAAAGTTAATCTATCATTACCAGGGTTGGGTTCAATTGCATTTCAATTCCAGTCTATTCAGGAAGTACACTGGAATTCCAAGTCCAATTATCTTCAATATTTTTCAATGAGGACAATGTGGAATTGGAATTGGAATTTGGTGTACTTTCTGAATTGAATTGAATGGATTTTAAATGGAATTGATCCCTGGTCATAACACCGCTGATGATTAAGAGAAAGTTTGATTGAGAACATATCAAACTCACGGTAGAGCAACAGGCCTATGATCCCAGCCAATAGGAGAACACACAGCAGCCCCAGACTCACTGCAGCAGCTCCAGAGTATCTCTTCCACCACTGATAAAACACTGAAGCACAAATTATTACCATAAGAACTTGCTCTTTATCAGCGTTGTATTTGCATCGACTTTTGTGTCCATTTGCTCTTTGAAGCACCGAGGAAAAAACACAAACTAGACATGGGACAGAACACCAGAACTGAGTTCCAGCACCTCACACTTTATACTGCTTGACTTCCAGAACCTCTTATAGAACACTGGCTTAAACATATTGCAGACTTCAGGCACCCAAAATGAGTACTGGCACCTATTTCAGTCCAAATCAAATCAAATTTTCATTTTTCACATGCTTCATAAACAACAGGTGCAGACTAAAAGTGAAATGCTGACTTATGGGTCCTTTTCCAACAATGCAGAGTAAAAAATAATAACAAATACACAGTGAATAACGAATAACATGAACAAGTAAAAATAACATGGCTATATACAGTGAGTACCAGTTCCGAGTCCATGTGCACGGATACGGGGTCATCAGAAAGTGACTTTTTCACATTTTGTTTGTGTTACAGTCTAAATAAATAAAAATGTGTCACTGGCCTGGTCTGGAGTTATGTTTTTAGAAATGTTTACAAATTAATTAAAAATGAAAAGCTGAAATGTCTCGAGTCAATAAGTATTCAACCCCTTTGTTATGGCGAGCCTTAATACGTTCAGGAGTAAAAAGTTGTTTAACAAGTCACATAATACGTTGCATGGACTCAATCTGTGTGCAATAGTAGTGATTTTTGAATGACTACCTAATCTCTGTACCCCACACATACAATTATCTGTAAGGTCCCTCAGTCGAGCAGTGAATTTCAAACACAGATTCAACCACAAAGACGAGGGTGGTGTTCCAATGCCTCGCAAAGAAGGGCACCTATTGGTAGATGGGTAAACTAAAAAAAACAGAGCTGTACAGAATAAAACTATTCCTAAACATGCATCCTGTTGGCAACAAGGCACTAAAGTAATACTGCAAAACATGTGGCAAAGCAATTAACATTTTGTCCTCAATACAAAGTGTTATGTTTGGGGCAAATCCAATAAAACACATTACTGAGTACCACTCTCCATAGTTTTTCAGGATAAAAAAAAAAGAAACTGACTGGATTTAAACACAGGCAAAATCCTAGACGAAAACCTGGTTCAGTCTGCTTTCCACCAGACACTTGGAGATTAATTCACCATTCAACAAGACAATAACCTAAAACACAAGGCCACAAGAAGTTTGCAGAGTTACAGTTTACTTAAATCTGCTTGAAAATCTATGGCAAGACTTGAAAATGGTTGTCTAGCAATGATCAACAACGCATTTGACAGATGAAAAGAATAAA
Organism: Coregonus clupeaformis; assembly: GCF_020615455.1. Lineage (NCBI taxonomy): Eukaryota > Metazoa > Chordata > Actinopteri > Salmoniformes > Salmonidae > Coregonus > Coregonus clupeaformis. Next base: position 7,380 of record NW_025536383.1, read on the forward strand.
TGGGCAGATATTGTACAATCCAGGTGTGTAAAAGCTCTTAGAGACTTACCCAGAGACTCACAGCTGTAATCGCTGCCAAAGGTGATTCTAACATGTATTGACTCAGGGGTGTGAATACATATGTAAATTAGATATTTCATTTTCAATAAATTTGCAAAAATGTCTTACATGTTTGCACTGCGTCATTATGGGGTATTGTGGGTAGATTTTGTCCATTTTGAATACCAGTGTTGTAGTACTCATCCGGTCTCGAGACCACACAGTGTCTCGTGCTTGGCTCGATGTTGGATACATTTGTACTTTTGGTCTTGGCTCTGTCTTGGACAGTGAGGACTCGTACTTTTCTTCCTGAGATCAGCATAAAACCGCTTCGCCAGGCCAAATATATACACTCCTTTCTTGATACATTAATATCTTAACAGCCTTATCTATTACAGACAATGTTTGCGCAAACCTATAGGCCTTCAGTTTGTGACAGGTTCGTGATTCTTAAAGGACAGCAACCGTAACCACTCATGTAAGAGACTTTTTGTAAAACACAAAGGGCCAGTGGTGTAGTGGAGGGGATACGCCCACTTTTGTTTCAGTGGTATACTCACTTTTAATCCCTACTGATGCGTACCATGGAGGTATGCGACTTATCAATTATGTAGTACAATAGAGAAATCATTCACAAAGTAGACAACACAATCGTAAAGCACGTGAAATATATTCACACAGGGTGGCTTTCCTTCACTGGGGTGGGCCTTTTGGGAACTTTTGGGCACCAAAAAAATATTGCTATCTGGTTGTAAATCACAGCTGGCCTGGTACATTGTTTGCTGACTACATTCAAGATGCACCGTTTCAGTTTCAATGACTCAATATTCTGGACAAAAACGAATAAATATAACTAAGGCTGGGTATGTCAATACAATCAAACTAGCAAGGGCAATGATCACAAGTCAGTCATAACGTCGCTAATAGGCTAGCGTATCATGGAGGTATGCGACTTACAATTATGTAGTACAATAGAGAAATCATTCACAAAGTAGTAGGGGTGTAACGATTCGTTTTAACAGCGATTCGATTTGTATCACGATTCGTGGTTGTCGATACGATTCAAGGACGATATTGGTTCATTTAGAACGATACGATCCGAAACGATTCAGTGACTTGAAATCGATTCAGTAACCTTTTAGCCAAAAATTCAACCAGTGTGACTGAAATAAATACCTGGATACTGGACAGTGCAGGTGAAGTTTCCTAGATTCCTGTTTCTTGTAAGGACCGCAATGGTGGCTTGATAATTTCTCGCTCGTCGGCTTCTCCTCTGTCGTCCGCCATGCTATGTTTTGTTGTCTTTGCGCCTTTGCGCTGCTGCTGGCGCGGGGCGATGACGTCACGGATAGGCAGACTGAATCGAGTAATGTTTAAAGCCTTTATCATTAAAAGTGCTAAGAAAAAACATCCATATAAAGTCTGACGTGCTTAAATCCAATGGGTTATTTCCTAGTATCGATACAATCGATTTATTACATTTTAAAACGATGTTAGATTGATATATGTTGTCCAAAAGGCCAACTCGCCGAGCACAGATCGATGTAGTTGGATCATAGGAATATAAATCGATACATCGATGTAGTAGATGGATCGTTACACCCCTACAAAGTAGACAACACAATCGTAAAGCAAGTGAAATATATTCACACAGGGTGGCTTTCCTTCACTGGGTGGGCCGTTTGGGAACTTTTGGGCACCAAAAAAATATTGCTATCTGGTTGTAAATCACAGCTGGCCTGGTACATTGTTTGCTGACTACATTCAAGATGCACCGTTTCAGTTTCAATGACTCAATATTCTGGACAAAAACGAATAAATATAACTAAGGCTGGGTATGTCAATACAATCAAACTAGCAAGGGCAATGATCACAAGTCAGTCATAACGTCACTAATAGGCTAGCGGATCTATTTATGTAGCAAGCAGTACTGAGGATACGAAGAGGCAGGACGCAGGAATCAACAATGTAAAGGTTTGCTTTAACACTGAGCAAGAGAACAACAACAACAACAACAACAACAACAACAACAACAAGCGCGTACAAGACATGACACTAACAATCACACACAACACGACACTGAACAGCCCAGGGCTATATGGGGGTGGTGATGAGACACTGAACAGCCCAGGGCTATATGGGGGTGGTGATGAGACACTGAACAGCCCAGGGCTATATAGGGGTGGTGATGAGACACTGAACAGCCCAGGGCTATATGGGGGTGGTGATGAGACACTGAACAGCCCAGGGCTATATAGGGGTGGTGATGAGATGATGAGGTGCCCAGGGCTATATAGGGGTGGTGATGAGATGATGAGGTGCCCAGGGCTATATAGGGGTGGTGATGAGACACTGAACAGCCCAGGGCTATATAGGGGTGGTGATGAGACACTGAACAGCCCAGGGCTATATAGGGGTGGTGATGAGACACTGAACAGCCCAGGGCTATATAGGGGTGGTGATGAGATGATGAGGTGCCCAGGGCTATATAGGGGTGGTGATGAGATGATGAGGTGCTCAGGGCTATATAGGGGTGGTGATGAGATGATGAGGTGCTGGTGCGCTGGAGGTGATTAGGGTGCGTTGGGTTTCCATTCCTGTGTTTGCCGAGGTGGTGCGGCTCAGACCTGTGGCTCAGTAGACCGGCGAATCAGAGCGCCAGGAGGGGAGCAACGGGAGGAGACGTGACAGATGATACTACTATGTATGCTGTGGCCCCGACTGGTGATCTGGCTGTGTCAAAACTACAGTCATATTTTATAGCTATGCAGGAATCCCTTGCTGATTTTAAAACGTGTGCTTTAATACGAGCAAAATGGAATACATGTTGTTTTTAGACTGTCCTAAGAATGTTCCAGATGAACCACATGTTGACTCATTAGACGGTTCTCCAATTGAACTTGTTCCCGCATCTAAATACTTAGGCATTTGGATTGATATGGATTTGACATTTAAAAAAACATACAGATTTAAAGTTGGCTTTTTCTACAGAAACAGATGTTGCCTTTCTCTAAGCAGTAGGAAGCAGATTATTCAGTCAACCTTTTTATCTGTTCTTGATTACGGTGATATTATTTAATCAAAGTGCAGCAGCTACTACTCTTAACCCTTTGGATGCCGTCTACCACAGCGCCCTTCGTTTTGTTACAGGCGACAGTTTTGATACTCATCACTGCATCCTGTACCAAAAGGTTGTCTGGACTTCACTAAAGACCCGTAGACCTCTACATTACTCCCTTATATGTTTTCAAGGCTCTACTTCACAACCTTCCATCTTATCTTACTTTGCTGTTGAAGTACAGACACCTGAGATGTCTAACTCATTCCCAGGACTGGTTAACTCGAGGTTCCCAGGGTCTCCACCGATGTAGGTAGATCTGCTTTTAGTTTTAATGCTCCGTATTGCTGGAACAACATTCAAAAATAACATTTCATCTTGAAGTTCTGGTGCCGTTTGGGCAATTTAATGTATTGATTAGGGATTTATTTGTGGACGAATGTAACTTTTTCTGGGTGATTTGTGACGTCTTATTTGTGCTTACCATGACTATTTTTTGTATTCTAATATATACAGTGCCCTCCACTAATATTGGCCCCCCAGCCATGACTTCCTGTTTCACTGGGGTATAAATATGAGGTGACACACAGGCCAAGTTCCCATCGTCATCCATCACTATGGGAAAGACCCGAGAATACAGTAATGATGTGCGACAAAAGGTTGTTGAGCTGCACAAATCTGGAAATGGCTATAAAAAAAAATAGCTCAACGGTTGAAAATGCCCATTTCCACTATCAGGGCAATAATTAAGAAGTTTAAAGCAGCTGGAGATGTTAACAATCAGCACAGTTAGAAAGATATGGCATATAGAAGCAAACCAGATGGACATCATGAAAATGATCGGAGAGGTTGAGAGTAGAAGAAGTTCAGGAGCAAAAAAAAATGTGTGTATGAATATATATATATATATATATATATATATATATATATATATATATATATATATATATATATATATATATATATATAATATAATTATTGTAAAATTAACTTTGTCCATAAGGTGTAGATAGTAAGTATAGACCGGAAGTAGAGGCCTGGGCATTGTTGTTCACTAATTTACTCCAAGTAGGGAAAGGATGGCGGGGTTGAAAAGTAATAAAGGGGAGTATATATATAAAAAACATGGGGGATTTGGAAGTGATGCAGACAATTACATTGATAGAAGATACAATCTATCTGCAATATTAAGCTGATCCATCCCCCCAATAAAAAAAAAAATAATAATAATAATAATAATAATTAAGAAGTTTAAAGCAGCTGGAGATGTTAACAATCAGCCTGGAAGAGGACGTGTGTCTATATTGACCCCACGCACAGTGAGGAGGAAGGGTCGAGTCGCCAAAAAAATCTCCAAGGATCACAGCTGGAGAAATGCAGTCGTTAGTTGGGTCTTGGGGTCAGAAAGTTTCCAAAACTACGATCAGACGCCACCTACATAACCACAAGTTGTTTGGGAGGGTTGCCATAAAAAAGCCTTTGCTGTCATCAAACAATAAACTCAAGCGCCTACAGTTTGTCAAAACGTTACTGGAACTTTCAATGGGACCCTCCTCTCCAAGCACCTCCTTGGAAACAAACACCAGAGGCGGGTTTGACGTAGACAGAAAGATAGCCATGCTGAAAAGTACCTCATCCCCACTGTGAAGTATGATGGTGGATATTTGATGTTGTGGGGCTGTTTTTCTTCCAAAGGCCCTGGACAACTTGTTAGGATACATGGTATCATGGACTCCATCAAGTACCAGCAGATATTAGATCAAAACCTGACTGCTTCTGCTAGGAACCTTAAACTGGGCCGTGGTTGGATCTTCCACCAGGACAATGATCCAAAAGCACACCTCAAAATCAACACAAAAACATGGTTCACTGACCACAGAATCAAGGTTTTGCCATGGCCCTCCCAGTCCCCCTGACCTATACCCCATAGAAAACCTGTGGGGTGAGCTGAAGAGGAGAGTCCACAAGCGTGGACCTCGGAATCTGAAGGATCTGGAGAGATTCTGTACGGAGGAACGGTCTCAGATCCCTTGCCATGTGTTCTCTAACCTCACTGCGCATTATAGGAGAAGACTCAGAGCTGTTATCTTGGCAAAGGGAGGTTGCACAAAGTATTGAATGAAGGGGTGCCGATAATTGTGGCATCACATTTATTTGAGAAAATAATTATTTGTTTTATGATAAGAATAAACATTTTCTTTTTTAATTTTACTTGAATTAAAGGTTCGTTTTTTTTTGTGTGAATATTTAGAACGAAAGACCAAGAGGATAAACGATAAAGACGTTTTTTGTTCACACCCCGTTTTGCTCATATTTACCAAAGGGTGCCAATATTAGTGGAGGGAGCTGTATATATGTTTAATGTGTGTTTTATATTGTATTATACAGGGCACATTTGGAAAAGAGACCTAGGTTTCAATATGTCTTCCCTGTCAAAATAAAGGTTCATAAATAAACTCCAGCTCCAGTTATTTTTTGTGGCCCCGAGGGGGGTTGTTGATAAACCTTATAGAGACGAGGAAATCATACCCCTGTCTTTTCTGGAACACCGTTATCAGGTCGCTCTTCCTCTCGCATGTAGTCCAGAAAAGATTGCAGGCATTCTGCACCCGGATAGATGGTTTATGGGGAAAATCATTTAGCAGAAGAGGGTTTGTGGAACGAGGATGTAGTCATCTAACATACATGACACTGCTTAGTGAACCACAAGATATCCTGTCCTTTTTATCAATGTGATCTAATATGTTCTATTTAACAACGTTCTTAGTTAGATTAAGTAAAATTATATTTTAGCCTATATTGTCACTATATCTGTCAAATAACACATTATATTGTACTTGCCAGGCTACTGTGGAATTGTAATGGTCATAATGACATTGACCAATAGACTGCCAGCGTGACAAATGGAACCTCCGTTGTTTCTGGATCTCATTTTATCTGTCCGGAACTCGGGTTTCTTGTAGACAGAAGTAAATATAATTAAGAAACATCCAGTAGAATAAGAATCATCCTGAACACAGTCTGATTGGTTCTACGGGGCATTACAGCTGTAGAACTCTGGAACAATTCTGGAATTCTGGAGATAAGGTGGCTGACAGTTTCGCTGTAACGGTTTTGACTTCAAAGTTATTGTTTGTTATGGATGCCAGGTAGGTTGTGTCTACCAGAGAAAATATTGTTGTTGTTGTAGTGTAGCTTAAACTCAGTCTCAATCACACAATCAAAATCTCAAAGTCTTTTACCACTCAACAATAAAGGTTACCAGAACTCCCAGTAGTCTTCACCCCCAACTGAACACCATCCATCCCCTACATGACTCCATTATTGAACTGCAACTCATAACAACATCCATAACAATAGTTCCCTAAATGTATATTGCATTTATGTTAGATTTTTAGTTTTATCATGCAATTCAATTGTATTCTGCCATGTGAATGAATTAAATTATTTGAACTTGTAATATTTAATTAAAAACATTGACAAAGCCCTAGTCATGTCTAATAGATACAGTGGGGAAAACAAGTATTTAGTCAGCCACCAATTGTGCAAGTTCTCCCACTTAAAAAGATAAGAGATGCCTGTAATTTTCATCATATGTACACGTCAACTATGACAGACAAATTGAGAGAAAAAAATCCAGAAAATCACATTGTAGGATTTTTAATGAATTTATTTGCAAATTATGGTGGAAAATTAGTATTTGGTCACCTACAAACAAGCAAGATTTCTGGCTCTCACAGACCTGTAACTTCTTCTTTAAGAGGCTCCTCTGTCCTCCACTCGTTACCTGTATTAATGGCACCTGTTTGAACTTGTTATCAGTATAAAAGACACCTGTCCACAACCTCAAACAGTCACACTCCAAACTCCACTATGGCCAAGACCAAAGAGCTGTCAAAGCACACCAGAAACAAAATTGTAGACCTGCACCAGGCTGGGAAGACTGAATCTGCAATAGGTAAGCAGCTTGGTTTGAAGAAATCAACTGTGGGAGCAATTATTAGGAAATGGAAGACATACAAGACCACTGATAATCTCCCTCGATCTGGGGTTCCACGCAAGATCTCACCCCGTGGGGTCAAAATGATCACAAGAACGGTGAGCAAAAATCCCAGAACCACACGGGGGGACCTAGTGAATGACCTGCAGAGAGCTGGGACCAAAGTAACAAAGCCTACCATCAGTAACACACTATGCCGCCAGGGACTCAAATCCTGCAGTGCCAGACGTGTCCCCTTGCTTAAGCCAGTACATGTCCAGGCCCGTCTGAAGTTTGCTAGAGTGCATTTGGATGATCCAGAAGAGGATTGGGGAGAATGTCATATGGTCAGATGAAACCAAAATAGAACTTTTTGGTAAAAAACTCAACTTGTCGTATTTGGAGGACAAAGAATGCTGAGTTGCACCCAAAGAACACCATACCTACTGTGAAGCATGGGGGTGGAAACATCATGCTTTGGGGCTGTTTTTCTGCAAAGGGACCAGGACGACTGATCCGTGTAAAGGAAAGAATGAATGGGGCCATGTATCGTGAGATTTTTTGTGAAAACCTCCTTCCATCAGCAAGGGCATTGAAGATGAAACGTGGCTGGGTCTTTCAGCATGACAATGATCCCAAACACACCGCCCGGGCAACGAAGGAGTGGCTTTTCAAGGTCCTGGAGTGGCCTAGCCAGTCTCCAGATCTCAACCCCATAGAAAATCTTTGGAGGGAGTTGAAAGTCCGTGTTGCCCAGCGACAGCCCCAAAACATCACTGCTCTAGAGAAGATCTGCATGGAGGAATGGGCCAAAATACCAGCAACAGTGTGTGAAAACCTTGTGAAGACTTACAGAAAACGTTTGACCTGTGTCATTGCCAATAAAGGGTATATAACAAAGTATTGAGAAACTTTTGTTTTTGACCAAATACTTATTTTCCACCATAATTTGCAAATAAATTCATTAAAAATCCTACAATGTGATTTTCTGTAAAAAAAAATCTCATTTTGTCTGTCATAGTTGATGTGTACCTATGATGAAAATTACAGGCCTCTCTCATCTTTTTAAGTGGGAGAACTTGCACAATTGGTGGCTGACTAAATACTTTTTTTCCCCACTGTATAGCCATGAAACAAGCCAGAGCATCCCACTAACATTCCTAGATTGTCATTCACACGCCATATCCAGCGGACAAGGCTCCTTTCCTATCATAGTATGACAGGGTCAACAACGTTAGGAGAATGGGCTGTATCCTCTCCCAATGTTTTTACAGCTAACACAGTGTAAACAATCGGCTTATGAAATCTCCCAGCGTGAAGGCTACTACCAGGCCATGTTGTGCAATGTGCTTTGAATGGTGGATATCTCACAGCATGTTGTGAGATGCTGCCACCATTTCAGATTGGTGACATGGTACTTAACGTACATCTTTCTCTCCACGCCCCTCCTCTCCACGCCCCTCCTCTCCAAGCCCCTCCTCTCCACGCTCCTCCTCTCCACGCCCCTCCTCTCCTCTCCACGCCCCTCCTCTCCACGCCCCTTCTCTCCACGCTCCTCCTCTCCACGCCCCTCCTCTCCATGCTCCTCCTCACCACGCCCCTCCTCTCCATGCCCCTCCAAGGTAACTTCTGACCTGCTCTGTGGATACTAAGTGGTCATCATCCAACCCTGGGTATAATATGTAGACCTATAGTCTACCTACCATACCTGGTCTGATACCTGGAGCTATGTTGTAGAGTCAATATATGGCATGCCTACCTGCAACAGGATAGTAGACACTATTCAACCAGATAGAGTCGTGGGGTAAGCAGTGGGGACAAGCCCAACACTTACAAACCCTCCAGTGTATTAGTCCTCATAGTGTTAGCTGGGACAGAAGCCTGCACACCCTGTGTCTCTCCAGGAACAGAGTTGGTGACCAATGCCCTTCATGCCTGACAGGTCAGGAAAGCCTGATCCCTACTAACCCTAGTATAGGCAGCCCTACTATACTTAATAGCACAGATAGAGTCTCTTGTTATTGTGGTGTTGGTCATTAGACCATATAAATGCAGTGTTGATCTGGGCCTGGACTCAGAGCCCAGGGTCTTGGTCCGTTGGCACTAATCCCTGCAACCCAAATAAACCCGTAGCTGTTAGAAACTTGTTGTGTAGATCTGAAAGTGTTGGATAGTTGTAAGCAATATGCTGGCAGCTCAATCTTGACCTCTGATTGGGATTAAGGAAATGTCCTGTTATGGAGTGTTGTTTTTGTATTTGAACAAATATTTTTTTATTTTTTTGGGGGGGGGTCTCAAAACGCGCTGCAGATCTGATCTGGACTCTGCAAGACACTGCTTATCTCTGCAATATAGATAATACGTATGTAAATAAGGTATTTCTGTTTTTAATTCTTAATACATTTGCAAACATTTCCAAAAACCTATTTTTGCTTTGTCATTATGGGGTATTGTGTGTAGATTGATGAGGATTTTTATTTATTTAATCAATTTTAGAATAAGGCTGTAACTTAACAAAATGTGGAAAAAGTCAAGGGGGTCTGAATACTTTCCGAAATGCACTGTAGATACATGCAGGTAGTTAGGAATACATGCAGGTAAATATAATATAACACTTTCTAACACTATTTGCTCTGTTTAACACCTTAAATATGCATCACCCATCTAGTTAGCTATTTGTAGCTAACGTTAGGTATTTGTAGCTAGCTAGTCTAGCGTTATCTAAACAATCTATCTATCTATCTATCTATCTATCTATCTATCTATCTATCTATCTATCTATCTATCTATCTATCTATCTATCTATCTATCTATCTATCTATCTATCTATCTATCTATCTATCTATCTATCTATCTATCTATCTATCTATCTATCTATCTATCCATCTACTCATTTCTGATGATCCATTGATCTAATCCATGACGTCTTGACGGCTGTGTTGCAAGCTAAATGCTAAAAAAAAAAGTTAACAAATTGTTTGGACCAATGAGAGTAGAGCTACTGACGTCACACACACATGGCCATATACGGCATTGCGTTGGCAGCCATATTGGATCTTCTATCCGGTGATCTCCCTGGAACCGGGACCACGTTCTACCTTCGGCATAGAGCCGTATATAATGTTTACATTTACATTTTAGTCATTTAGCAGACGCTCTTATCCAGAGCGGCTTACAGTTAGTGAGTGCATACATTTTCATACATACATATATAATAGATATATCTATATCATAGAGCCTAATCGTATTTACAGTTTTTACAAGTTTGTTATTACGTTTGTTAAAGTTCAATTTCTGCAAAAAAAAACGTTGATAAAATAAAAAAACTATTACGTTCAAATGCCTCTCATGTGAAGAGGTGATGTGCGACATACGCTTAGCTTCCTGAAACTGGTCACATTGTCACTTCAACGCTTTAATCTCATGGTAAAACTAATCTACACTGTGGAAAACAAAGAAAATAAGGTTGGAGTCACGTGGTGGTGGTTAGTGTCATACTATTGGTTACACAGTTTCCCCTTTAATGAGGTTGACAGTTAAAACTGTCTCTTACATTAGGCTGAGTCACACAGAGGATCCAGCGGTGAAGTGAGGAGACACAAACCTACAACTGAGATAACAGCAGACGTTACAACCGTAGAAGTTACAACCGTAGAAGTTACAACAGTTGCTACTGTCTATTATCTATCCTGTTGCCTAGTTACTTGACCCCTACCTCCATGTACAGTTCTTTCAGAAAGTAACGTTAGTGTCACGTCTCCTCCATTTTGCTCGTATTAAGCACACGTTTTAAAATCAGCAAGGGATTCCTGCATAGCTATAAAATCTGACTGTAGTTTTGACACAGCCAGATCAACAGTCTGGGCCATAGCATACATAGTAGTATCATCTGTCACGTCTCCTCCCGTTTCTCCCCTCTGGCGCTCTGATTCGCCGGTCTACTGAGCCACCGGTCTGAGCGCACCACCTCGGCAAACACAGGAATGGAAACCCAACGCACCCTAATCACCTCCAGCGCACCAGCACCTCATCATCTCATCACCACCCCTATATAGCCCTGGGCACCTCACCATCTCATCACCACCCCTATATAGCCCTGGGCACCTCACCATCTCATCACCACCCCTATATAGCCCTGGGCACCTCATCATCTCATTACCACCCCTATATAGCCCTGGGCACCTCATCATCTCATCACCACCCCTATATAGCCCTGGGCACCTCATCATCTCATCACCACCCCTATATAGCCCTGGGCACCTCACCATCTCATCACCACCCCTATACAGCCCTGGGCACCTCATCATCTCATCACCACCCCTATATAGCCCTGGGCACCTCATCATCTCATCACCACCCCTATATAGCCCTGGGCACCTCACCATCTCATCACCACCCCTATATAGCCCTGGGCACCTCATCATCTCATCACCACCCCTATATAGCCCTGGGCACCTCATCATCTCATCACCACCCCTATATAGCCCTGGGCACCTCATCATCTCATCACCACCCCTATATAGCCCTGGGCTGTTCAGTGTTGTGTTGTGTGTGATTGTTAGTGTCGTGTCTTGTACTCGCTCGTTGTTGTTCTCTTGCTCAGTGTTAAAGCAAACCTTTACATTGTTGATTCCTGCGTCCTGCCTCTTCGTATCCTCAGTACTCGTCACAGTTAGGCACAATAGCGAGCAGTAGTTTTCGCACGTTGTAGCTAGCTAGCTTTTCTTGTCGGCTAGTGTGCAGCGGCTGCAGCAGGTGTTATCAAAGAGGATGTTGTTGCTAATTTGTTAGCTTCTCCCAAGAATAACTTTCAACAAGAGGTTAAGTTTCAAATGATCATCTGGTGTGTAGAACTGTGTTTTGTATTGCAGCGCGCTTGCTGTTGTTAGCCATCTCTTTGAAAATAACTTATGTGTGTTAAACATTGTTGCATTTAACGTGGAACTGACAGCATCTTAGCAACATGACTTCTTATTAAAATCTGTTCAAATAGGAAGAACATGACACTTAAAAAAAAGTTATTCGAATGTTTGGGAATTACGTAGAGTGGGAAAGCGGCCATGCGTTTGGACAATTAATAGACACTGCAGTAAATAAAACCGAATAAAAATATCTGTCTGGTCCAGGACCGGAGTCTACACAGACCGGTGTGCTATAGCCGATCAGAGCTACAGTAGACCTTTATACAAACAAGCCATTTGCCACATGAGCCTGCCATCATTCACTTTGAACTGGACTGTGTGTTTACAGGCTGTTGCAACAGCGCGACTTTAGATCATTAGAACGCATTCACCAAAAGCCAGAAAATACACCTGAATGGATTCCTGCAAATATGTAAACACCACATTTGGGAACTTTTCAGTCCTATTGATCAAACAACCATGAAAAGGTAGGCCCTCTCTCCGTCAGTTATGCACATCAACAAGATCAACAACTAACGCTAGCCAGAACAAGATGAGCTAAAATCTAATGGAAGGAACATTATGGTATGCGATTTGGAGTGGGTCTAGGGTTTCCGGGATGATGGTGTTGATGTGAGCCATAACCAGCCTTTCAAAGCACTTCATGGCTACCGACGTGAGTGCTACGGGGCGGTAATCATTTAGGCAGGTTACCATCGCTTCCTTGGGCACAGGGACTATGGTGGACTGCTTGAACCATGTAGGTATTACAGACTCGGTCAGTGAGAGGTTGAAAATGTCAGTGAAGACTGGGTTTCCCTTTGTAGTCCGTAACAGTTTTCAAGCCCTGCCACATCCGACGAGCGTCAGAGCCGGTGTAGTAGGATTCAATCTTAGTCTTGTATTGACGCTTTGCCTGTTTGATGGTCCGTCTGAGGGCGTAGCGGGATTTCTTATAAGTGTCCGGATTAGTGTTCCGCTCCTTGAAAGCGGCAGCTCTAGCCTTTAGCTCGATGCGGATGTTGCCTGTAATAATTTTGCTTCTGGTTGGGATATGTATGTACGGTCACTGTGGGGACGACGTCGTCAATGCACTTATTGATGAAGCCGGTGACTGAGGTGGTATACTCCTCAATGCCATTGGATGAATCCCGGAACACATTCCAGTCTGTGCTTGCTACATAAATAGATACGCTAGCCTATTAGCGACGTTATGACTGACTTGTGATCATTGCCCTTGCTAGTTTGATTGTATTGACATACCCAGCCTTAGTTATATTTATTCGTTTTTGTCCAGAATATTGAGTCATTGAAACTGAAACGGTGCATCTTGAATGTAGTCAGCAAACAATGTACCAGGCCAGCTGTGATTTACAACCAGATAGCAATATTTTTTTGGTGCCCAAAAGTTCCCAAACGGCCCACCCCAGTGAAGGAAAGCCACCCTGTGTGAATATATTTCACGTGCTTTACGATTGTGTTGTCTACTTTGTGAATGATTTCTCTATTGTACTACATAATTGATAAGTCGCATACCTCCATGGTACGCATCAGTAGGGATTAAAAGTGAGTATACCACTGAAACAAAAGTGGGCGTATCCCCTCCTCTACACCACTGGCCCTTTGTGTTTTACAAAAAGTATCTTACATGAGTGGTTACGGTTGCTGTCCTTTAAGAATCACGAACCTGTCACAAACTGAAGGCCTATAGGTTTGCGCAAACATGTCTGTAATAGATAAGGCTGTTAAGATATTAATGTATCAAGAAAGGAGTGTATATATTTGGCCTGGCGACGCGGTTTTATGCTGGTCTCAGGAAGAAACGTACGAGTCCTCACTGTCCAAGACAGAGCCAAGACCAAAAGTACAAATGTATCCAACATCGAGCCAAGCACGAGACACTGTGTGGTCTCGAGACCGGATGAGTACTACAACACTGGTATTCAAAATGGACAAAATCTACCCACAATACCCCATAACGACGCAGTGCAAACATGTAAGACATTTTTGCAAATTTATTGAAAATGAAATATCTAATTTACATATGTATTCACACCCCTGAGTCAATACATGTTAGAATCACCTTTGGCAGCGATTACAGCTGTGAGTCTCTGGGTAAGTCTCTAAGAGCTTTTACACACCTGGATTGTACAATATCTGCCCATTTATTCTTTTCATCTGTCAAATTCGTTGTTGATCATTGCTAGACAACCATTTTCAAGTCTTGCCATAGATTTTCAAGCAGATTTAAGTAAACTGTAACTCTGCAAACTTCTTGTGGCCTTGTGTTTTAGGTTATTGTCTTGTTGAATGGTGAATTCATCTCCAAGTGTCTGGTGGAAAGCAGACTGAACCAGGTTTTCGTCTAGGATTTTGCCTGTGTTTAAATCCAGTCAGTTTCTTTTTTTTTTATCCTGAAAACCTATGGAGAGTGGTACTCAGTAATGTGTTGTATTGGATTTGCCCCAAACATAACACTTTGTATTGAGGACCTAATGTTAATTGCTTTGCCACATGTTTTGCAGTATTACTTTAGTGCCTTGTTGCCAACAGGATGCATGTTTAGGAATAGTTTTATTCTGTACAGCTCTGTTTTTTTTAGTTTACCCATCTACCAATAGGTGCCCTTCTTTGCGAGGCATTGGAACACCACCCTGGTCTCTGTGGTTGAATCTGTGTTTGAAATTCACTACTCGACTGAGGGACCTTACAAATCATTGTAGGTGTGGGGTACAGAGATGAGGTAGTCATTCAAAAATCACTACTGTTGCACACAGATTGAGTCCATGCAACGTATTATGTGACTTGTTAAACAACTTTTTACTCCTGAACGTATTAAGGCTCGCCATAACAAATGGGTTGAATACTTATTGACTCAAGACATTTCAGCTTTTCATTTTTTATTAATTTGTAAACATTTCTAAAAACATAACTCCAGACCAGGCCAGTGACACATTTTTATTTATTTAGACTGTAACACAACAAAATGTGAAAAAAGTCACTTTCTGATGACCTCGTATCCGTGCACATGGACTCGGTACTGGTACTGACTGTATAGAGTCATGTTATTTTTACTTGTTCATGTTATTCGTTATTCACTGTGTATTTGTTATTATTTTTTACTCTGCATTGTTGGAAAAGGACCCATAAGTCAGCATTTCACTTTTAGTCTGCACCTGTTGTTTATGAAGCATGTGAAAAATGAAAATTTTATTTGATTTGGACTGAAATAGGTGCCAGTACTCATTTTGGGTGCCTGAACTCTACAATATGTTTAAGCCAGTGTTCTATAAGAGGTTCTGGAAGTCAAGCAGTATAAAATGTGAGGTGCTGGAACTCAGTTCTGGTGTTCTGTCCCATGTCAAGTTTGTGTTTTTTCCTCAGTGCTTCAAAGAGCAAATGGACACAAAAGTAGACTCAAATACAACGCTGATAAAGAGCAAGTTCTTATGGTAATAATTTGTGCTTCAGTGTTTTATCAGTGGTGGAAGAGATCCTCTGGAGCTGCTGCAGTGAGTCTGGGTCTGCTGTGTGTTCTCCTATTGGCTGGGATCATAGGCCTGTTGCTCTACCGTGAGTTTGATATGTTCTCAATCAAACTTTCTCTTAATCATCAGTGGTGTTATGACCAGGGATCAATTCCATTTAAACTCCATTCAATTCAATTCAGAAAGTACACCAAATTCCAATTCCAATTCCACATTGTCCTCATTGAAAAATATTGAAGAGAATTGGACTTGGAATTCCAGTGTACTTCCTGAATAGACTGGAATTGAAATGCAATTGAACCCAACCCTGGTAATGATAGATTAACTTTTCCACTGTTACCTTGTTGTTGATGGTATTATTTCACAGAGCGAAACCAATTAACCAGATCCAACACCCTGACCAAAGAGAGAGACCAGTTACAGACCAGCGGCAACAACCTGACTGAAGAGAGAGACCAGCTACAGCCCAGATCCAACACTCTGACCAAAGAGAGAGATCAGCTACAGACCAGATACAACACCCTGACCAAAGAGAGAGACCAGCTACAGACCAGATACAACACCCTGACTGCAGAGAGAGACCATCTACAGACCAGATACAACACCCTGACCAAAGAGAGAGACCATCTACAGACCAGATACAACACCCTGACCAAAGATAGAGACCAGCTACAGACCAGTTACAAGACCCTGACTGCAGAGAGAGACCAGTTGCAGATCAGTTCCAACACACTGACCGAAGAAAGAGACCAGCAACAGACCAGATACAACACCCTGACCAAAGAGAGAGACCAGCAACAGACCAGATACAACACCCTGACCAAAGAGAGAGACCATCTACAGACCAGATACAACACCCTGACCAAAGAGAGAGACCAGCTACAGACCAGTTACAAGACCCTGACTGCAGAGAGAGACCAGTTGCAGATCAGTTCCAGCACGCTGACCGAAGAAAGAGACCAGCAACAGACCAGATACAACACCCTGACCAAAGAGAGAGACCATCTACAGACCAGATGCAACACCTTGACAGCAGAGAGAGACCAGCTACAGAAAGGTGTTGAGAAAGGTGAGTAAAATTGTCTAATGACTGTTCTGTTTGACAGTCTCTGCATCAGTTCACATGCCACTTACAAACAGGCAATTCAACTTACATTAAAGAACACATTTTAGAAAAAAATCTACGACTTCCAAACCGTCCATTAGTTAGTGCCCTGTCTTCCTTGAGTGTTTGATTGAGACTTAATTCAATGTGAGTTGTATGTGACTAAAGAAGAACATTTAAATTATAGTGTGTCCGCAAGGATGGAAGAAGCTTGGTAGCAGTTGTTACTACATCTCTACTGAGTACAAATCCTGGGAGGAGAGCAAACAGGACTGCAGAGATAGAGGAGCAGACCTGGTGATCATCAACAGCCAAGACAAACAGGTGTGTGTGTGTGTGTGTGTGTGTGTGTGTGTGTGTGTGTGTGTGTGTGTGTGTGTGTGGAAGAGAGCGATACAGAGAGAGAGAGAGAGAGAGAGAGAGAGAGAGAGAGAGAGAGAGAGAGAGAGAGAGAGAGAGAGAGAGAGAGAGAGAGAGAGAGAGAGAGAGAGAGAGAGAGAGAGAGAGAGAGAGAGAGAGAGAGAGAGAGAGAGAGAGAATTAACAATTTTGTCTATCCCACAACTACAGACATTTGTCAATTGGTTATGTGGAGTGAAGAACTATGTCTGGATTGGTCTGACTGACTCTGTTACTGAGGGGACCTGGAAATGGGTGGACGACACACCACTGACCACAACGTAAGACATTTAATGAGTTCTGTGTTACCATGAAATCACTGTCTGGAGTAGTAGGCTCTGAGAGTGGACAGCCTGATTCTATGTGTTGTTTCTTCTACAGGTATTGGAACAGTGGACAGCCTGATTCTATGTTTTGTTTCTTCTACAGGTATTGGAACAGTGGACAGCCTGATTCTATGTGTTGTTTCTACTACATGTATTGGAACAGTGGACAGCCTGATTCTATGTGTTGTTTCTTCTACAGGTATTGGAACAGTGGACAGCCTGATTCTATGTTTTGTTTCTTCTACAGGTATTGGAACAGTGGACAGCCTGATTCTATGTGTTGTTTCTACTACAGGTACTGGAACAGTGGACAGCCTGATTCTATTTGTTGTTTCTTCTACAGGTATTGGAACAGTGGACAGCCTGATTCTATGTGTTGTTTCTTCTACAGGTACTGGAACAGTGGACAGCTTGATTCTATGTGTTGTTTCTTCTACAGGTATTGGAACAGTGGACAGCCTGATTCTATGTGTTGTTTCTTCTACAGGTATTGGAACAGTGGACAGTCTGATTCTATGTGTTGTTTCTTCTACAGGTACTGGAACAGTGGACAGCCTGATTCTATGTGTTGTTTCTTCTACAGGTATTGGAACAGTGGACAGCCTGATTCTATGTGTTGTTTCTTCTACAGGTATTGGAACAGTGGACAGCCTGATTCTATGTGTTGTTTCTTCTACAGGTATTGGAACAGTGGACAGCCTTATTCTATATGTTTCTTCTACAGGTATTGGAACAGTGGACAGCCTGATTCTATGTGTTGTTTCTTCTACAGGTACTGGAAGAGTGGAGAGCCTAATGGTGGTGTAGCTGAGAACTGTGCGTATTTCTACTCCTGGTCATCAGACACAGGAGCATGGTGGGACTATGACTGTTCCTATCAATACAGATGGATCTGTGAGAAATAGGTTTCTCTGTACTGCTAGAGACCATTTCAGACATATGTTTTAAATCCTTAAACCTAGACTTGGACCAAACAAAATAGCGATTGATTTGCAACGCTTGTAGTTAACCATTGATTCCTTCCAAACCACTCATTGTTGAATTTCTGATTTCCTACTTGATGTGTAATGTTTATGTCCAATGACGATGAGCACTGATACCTTGTATCTATAATTTGTTCTTAACTGACTTGCCTAGTTAAATTAAAAATAAAAATAAATTCTGCGGTGATATAGTGAATGACAGAACACTGAGCCAATCACGGCGCAACTAGAGAACATTACGAAAGCGTACGCTCTGTATATTCCGCTGGCTGCCCCACCACCCCAGAAAGCACTGAGCGAGGCTGAAACACCTGCATTTAGGCGCTGCCTTACTCAAGAAAGAGAACATGTCGTAGCCTGCTGCGACCGGGAGACCCATGGGGCGGCGCACAATTGGCCCAGTGTCGTCCAGGGAAAGAATGGCTGGCAGGGATGTAGCTCAGTTGGTAGAGCATGGCGTTTGCAACGCCAGGGTTGTGGGTTCGATTCCCATGGGGGGCCAGTATGAAAAATAAAAAAATAATGTATGGACTCACTAACTGTAAGTCGCTCTGGAAAAGAGCGTCTGCTAAATGACTAAAATGTAAAAATGTATGCGGCTTCATTAACTCAAATATATATTTTTTTACATTGTTTGCAAACTGATATGTCACATGAATTAATGCCAAAATAACATGCAAAACAGGCAAAAAAAATTTAATAAATGATTATTATATATATATATATATGTGTGTATTTAAAAAAAAAATTCTAAACAGGTGAGGCCCTGAATTGTGTTCATTTCTTGTGGAATTGAAAAAAGTTAGCGTTTAATACGGTTGAAATGTTTACAAACTAGATGCGCTGAAATGAAAGCAACTTCTGACAATGAACACTCAGATTATAGTGATATTATGTCTCATCAAAACAAACAAACAATGTAAAGTGTGTTTAGAGATATAACCTAGAGCCAGGCTTTTTGATTTTTAATCCGAGGGTTTCCTGCTATTGAGGGAGTTCTATTACGCTGGCCCGGGTTGAACTGGACAATGGGCCGTCACGTCATTGGGCTAAAGCGGGGAGGGAGGAGCACCCTTCTCAAATCAAACAGTTATCTGCACCCCACGGTCATGTTGTCGACAAAGCAGCATCATGCATCATCAAGAAACATACAACATCTCTTTTTCCATTAAATAAACGTTTGAATTTTCAAACTAGATTTACTTTGGAAGGCATTTAAAGCCTTTTTATCAAAAGCAATCACTTCAATTGCATGTGAAAACACAGAATGCTACTCATTTCTCCATGTGCTTATTTACGTCACTTTTGTTTTGAGCCGACTTTGCCGTCGGCCAGAGCGGAGCACCTGATTCATGCCTGGGAGGCAGCCCGGCTCCAAAAGGAATGCAATCACTTTTCACCCGGTTCAAACTCCTCCCAACGTGGTAACCCGGGCCAGATAAACCAACCCCCTCACTGACACACTTGTTGAATTATGCAAGAGAACAAGACAACACAGTAATTCAGAGGTGACTGAAATTTCATTTTCTTTATTTAAAAAAAAAATACAAAATACCTGATACAATAACAAAATGTATATATGAGTGCATTCTTACATGAAATGAGCACCGGAAGTTGCACAGAATTTTCACAACGTTGAAGTTTGCGGTCAGCAGACCTGAAATTTGCTCTGTGCCATATTTTTTTTGAGGGAACATTGCTCATCATTACCCGGGAACATGGGACTAATCTGAAATCCTTCCTCAGAATGTATCCTGCCAAGCGGAAGGATACTATATTGGAGTAATCCAATAGCTAACATAACCGTGGTTACACACGTAAACCTTCGTTTTGTTTGTATAGCTTGTTTGACCCGAGTTGTGTCAAGTCACTCCGGATCACACTAACCGTGTGCAGAAAGTAGTCCGTCATAACTTTTTCCCCACTGATCTTTGTCGATAGCGCCTGCTAAATTCAGGGAAGCCATGTTGGTGAGAGCAGTAGCAACCCTTTAGCAGTTCTCCAATGGCTAACGTTATATCTTTCAAAAAAGCAGCGGTAGCAAGGATTATCTAAGTATACTGAGCAGCTCATGTTATAGACAGAAGCATGCTACATGGCAGACCAATCCGAACTCATCTCTCGGCACGTCCGGCCCATCCATTATCTCAGCCAATCATGGCTAGCGGGAAGGTTCCTGTCTTTTTCTGTGGGCTCTATGCCGAACTTCGAGGTATAACGTGGTCCCGGTTCCAGGGACATCACTGGATAGAAAAGCCAATATGGCTGCCAACGCAATGCCATATATGGACATGTGTTTGTGACGTCCGAACTCAGTAGCTCTCCTCTCATTGGTCCAAACGATTTGTTAGTTGTTTTTTTTTAGCTTGCAACACAGCCATCAAGGTGTCATAGATGAGATCAATTGATCATCAGAAATGGTTACAGTTAGATTGTCTAGTTAGTTTGAAAATACATGTAAAGTTTTTTTCAAATAAAAAAACTAATCTGAATGCGATGCCAAGAGTTCTATTCACAAAACGCTCAGCTGGCGACTGTTTAGCTAATGCTAATTAGCTAGCTACAAATAGCTAGCATTAGCTACAAAGAGCTAGCTAGATGGGTGATGCATATTTAAGGTGTTAAACAGGAACTCTGGAGCTCAGGCCCAGATCAACACTGCATTTATATGGTCTAATGACCAACACCACAATAACAAGAGACTCTATCTGTGCTATTAAGTATAGTAGGGCTGCCTATACTAGGGTTAGTAGGGATCAGGCTTTCCTGACCTGTCAGGCATGAAGGGCGTTGGTCACCAACTCTGTTCCTGGAGAGACACAGGGTGTGCAGGCTTCTGTCCCAGCTAACACTATGAGGACTAATACACTGGAGGGTTTGTAAGTGTTGGGCTTGACCCCACTGCTTACCCCACGACTCTATCTGGTTGAATAGTGTCTACTCACCTGTTGCAGGTAGGCATGCTATATAATGACTCTACAACATAGCTCCAGGTATCAGACCAGGTATGGGAGGTAGACTATAGGTCTACATATTATAGCCAGGGATGGATGATGACCACTTAGTATCCACAGAGCAGGTCAGAAGTTACCTTGGATTTAAGGGGAGGGCAATACCTTCACTTGCAACGTCATCGTAAATTAAGACTGATTCTTCAGTGTGTGTTAGCGTTCACCTCTATGGGATCGGTGTCCCGTATACGGGACGGTTGAGCTAACGTGCACTAAAGTGATTAGCATGACTGTTGTAAGTAACAGCAAACTTTCCAGGACATAGACATGTCTTATATGGGCAGAAAGCTTAAATTATTGTTAACCTAACTGCACTGTCCAATTTACAGTAGCTATTATGGTGAAAAAAGACCATGCTGTTGTTTGAGGAGAGTGCACAACAATAAAAAACCTATCACGGCAACTGGTTTGATACATTCACCTCTGAAGGTAAATAAGCTACTTACATTCTGTCATGCCCTGGCTCTGGGGACTCTAGTATGTTGAGCCAGGGGGTGAGTTTTCATTTGTGTTTGTTCTGGTTTTGTATATCTATGTTGGCCAGGGTGGCTCCCAATCAGAGACGGCTGTAGCTCGTTGTCTCTGATTGGGAGTCATACTTAGGTAGCCTTTAGGCATTCATTTGGTGTGGTTTCTTGTTCCGTGTTGGTTGGTGTATGTAACCAGGGACGTCACGTTATCGTTTTGTTCGTGTGATCATTATTTAATAAATATGTTCGCATTCCACGCTGCGCCTTGGTCCTCTGTTCCCGACGATCGTGACACATTCAGTAATCTTGCTCTGATTTGTCATCCTAAGGGTCCCAGAGATAAAATGTAGCATAGTTTTGTTTGATCAAATCCATTTTTATATTCAAATGTAGGAACTGGGTTCTACAGTTTGAACCCTTGTTGTCTCTGGCTCCACACCCACCCCGCCAGAGCTGATTCATCATGTATGACATTCCTTGGAGTGTGTAAACTTACATTGTGTTTTACCATATCATTTTGTATGTTGTCTATAGTTATATACTTGAAAATGTATCAATTGACCAATTCGTCACATTTGGGCAGACTTCATACAAAATAGTCCAGTATTGCAATGCTTCACTGGATCGATCTGAAACTTTGCACACACACTGCTGCCATCTAGTGGCCACAATCTAAATTGCGTCTAAACTGCAATATTATATTGTGGCCTTTCTCTTGCATTTCAAAGATGATGGAATAAAACATACATAGAAAATGCATGTTTTTTTGTTTGTATTATCTTTTAGCAGATCTAATGTGTTATATTCTCCTACATTAATTTCACATTTCCACAAAGTCTATGCATATCCTTGCCTCAGGTCCTGAGCTACAGGCAGTTAGATTTGGGTCATTTTATGTCATTTTAGGCAAAAATTGAAAGAAAAGGATCTGATCCTTAAGAGGTTAATAACTGCATTAAATCCTGAAATGTTTAATTGTAAATATGTTGCATGATGTATCTGATCAATTACGTATGTATCTGTTATAGTGTGGACAGTATTTAAATAATTACATTTAATATGTGTTGTACTTACCTGCAGTATAGTATGATTACTATTCATGTGTGCATGGTCATTATTGGCATTGACCGTGACCTTTCCCTATTTATGATGTCATCACCCGGAGTCGGATCTGTACAATGCGACACTACCACATGTTGAGTGGGCTGTATCGCTTTGCTGTATTTGTACCGTTTGTACATGGCTGTACGCATTTTATTTCTTAGGTTGAAAGTAAAGGAAAGTAATATTGAAATGCGTTTGGGCATTCCTTGTCAAGTTACGACAGTATCTAGTAATATTTCTATATGGAATAGTTCAGGAGCCAAGGAGAGAGGATGCGCGTTGTGAGGAGTGCAGTGGAGAGGAGGGGCGTGGATAGGAGGGCTGGTGGAGAGGAGGGCCGTGGAGAGGAGGGGCGTGGAGAGGAGGGGCTGGGAGAGGAGGGGCATGGAGAGAGGGGGTGTGGAGAGGAGGGCTGGTGGAGAGGAGGGGCGTGGAGAGGAGGCGTGGAGAGGAGGGGCGTGGAGAGGAGGGGCGTGGAGAGGAGGCGTGGAGAGGAGGGCGGAGAGGAGGGCCAGTGGAGAGGAGGGGCGTGGAGAGGAGGGGCTGGGAGAGGGCGTGGAGAGGCGTGGAGAGGAGGGGCGTGGAGAGGAGGGGCGTGGAGAGGAGGGGCTTGGAGAGGAGGGCCGGTAGAGAGGAGGGGCGTGGAGAGGAGGGGCGTGGAGAGGAGGGGCGTGGAGAGAAGGGGCGTGGAGAGAAAGATGTACGTTAAGTACCATGTCACCAATCTGAAATGGTGGCAGCATCTCACACTATGCTGTGAGATATCCACCATTCAAAGCACATTGCACAACATGGCCTGGTAGTAGCCTTCACACTGGGAGATTTCATAAGCCGATTGTTTACACTGTGTTAGCTGTAAAAACATTGGGAGAGGATACAGCCCATTCTCCTAACGTTGTTGACCCTGTCATACTATGATAGCAAAGGAGCCTTGTCCGCTGGATACGGCGTGTGAATGACAATCTAGGGATGTTAGCGGGATGCTCTGGCTTGTTTCATGGCTATATCTATTAGACATGACTAGGGCTTTGTCCACATTTTTTATTAGATATTATAAGTTCAAATTCATGTAATTCATTCACATGGCAGAATACAATTGAATTGCATGACAAAAATACAACTACAAATCTAACATAAATGATCCACTTTTCCCATCTCTGAAAACATTTTAGGAAATGGTTTTTTTTTGCTCATCTTTATCAAGGGTTCCAATCCTTTTGGACCTGACTGCAAGTGCTTTGTTTCTGGATTGGTCAAAAGCTTTTGATACTGTTGATCATGCTATTATATTGAATAAGTTGTGCTCGATAGGTCTGAGCTCTGACGCCTGTTCATGATTATCTTAGTGACAGAACTCAGGCCATCGTGATTGATGGGGTTGAAGTCTGACTTTCTTGAAGTACATAAACGGTGTACCACAGGGGTCGATTTTGCAACCTGTTCTCTTCACTAGTTATATAAACACCATTGGTCAATCTGTTTCATTTGTTTTTACCTCATCTATATGTGGAGGATTATTACGAGTACTGAGGATATGAAGAGACAGGACGCAGCTACAGGAATGAACAAGGTAAAGGTTTACTTAACACTTAGAATAACACAGCGTGAGTAAACGACTCGGCGCTAAACAATTACACACAACAATGACTGAACAGCCCAGGGCTATATAGGGGTGGTGATGAGATGATGAGGTGCCCAGGGGCTATATAGGGGTGGTGATGAGGTGATGAGGTGCCCAGGGCTATATAGGGGTGGTGATGAGATGATGAGGTGCCCAGGGCTATATAGGGGTGGTGATGAGATGATGAGGTGCCCAGGGCTATATAGGGGTGGTGATGAGATGATGAGGTGCCCAGGGCTATATAGGGGTGGTGATGAGATGGTGAGGTCCCCAGGGCTATATAGGGGTGGTGATGAGATGATGAGGTGCAGGTGCGCTGGAGGTGATTAGGGTGCGTTGGGTTTCCATTCCTGTGTTTGCCGAGGTGGTGCGCTCAGACCGGTGGCTCAGTAGACCGGCGAATCAGAGCGCCGGAGGGGAGCAACGGGAGGAGACGTGACAGAGGATACTACTATGTATGCTGTGGCCCCGACTGGTGATCTGGCTGTGTCAAAACTACAGTCAGATTTTAAAGCTATGCAAATCAAATCAAATCAAATTTTATTGGTCACATGCGCCGAATACAACAGGTGCAGACATTACAGTGAAATGCTTACTTACAGCCCTTAACCAACAGTGCATTTATTTTAAACAAAAAAAGTAAAAATAAAACAACAACAAAAAAAGTGTTGAGAAAAAAAAGAGCAGAAGTAAAATAAAGTGACAGTAGGGAGGCTATATATACAGGGGGGTACCGTTGCAGAGTCAATGTGCGGGGGCACCGGCTAGTTGAGGTAGTTGAGGTAATATGTACATGTGGGTAGAGTTAAAGTGACTATGCATAAATACTTAACAGAGTAGCAGCAGCGTAAAAGGATGGGGTGGGGGGCAGTGCAAATAGTCCGGGTAGCCATGATTAGCTGTTCAGGAGTCTTATGGCTTGGGGGTAGAAGCTGTTCAGAAGTTTTTGGACCTAGACTTGGCACTCCGGTACCGCTTGCCGTGCGGTAGCAGAGAGAACAGTCTATGACTAGGGTGGCTGGAGTCTTTGACAATTTTGAGGGCCTTCCTCTGACACCGCCTGGTATAGAGGTCCTGGATGGCAGGAAGCTTTGCCCCAGTGATGTACTGGGCCGTACGCACTACCCTCTGTAGTGCCTTGCGGTCGGAGGCCAAGCAGTTGCCATACCAGGCGGTGATGCAACCAGTCAGGATGCTCTCGATGGTGCAGCTGTAGAATTTTTTGAGGATCTGAGGACCCATGCCAAATGGAGGGGGAATAGGCTTTGTCGTGCCCTCTTCACGACTGTCTTGGTGTGTTTGGACCATGATAGTTCGTTGGTGATGTGGACACCAAGGAACTTGAAGCTCTCAACCTGTTCCACTACAGCCCCGTCGATGAGAATGGGGGCGTGCTCAGTCCTCTTTTTTTTCCTGTAGTCCACAATCATCTCCTTTGTCTTGGTCACGTTGAGGGAGAGGTTGTTGTCCTGGCACCACACGGCCAGATCTCTGACCTCCTCCCTATAGGCTGTCTCATTGTTGTCGGTGATCAGGCCTACCACTGTTGTGTCGTCGGCAAACTTAATGATGGTGTTGGAGTCGTGCCTGGCCATGCAGTCATGGGTGAACAGAGAGTACAGGAGGGGACTGAGCACGCACCCCTGAGGGGCCCCCGTGTTGAGGATCAGTGTGGCAGATGTGTTGTTACCTACCCTTACCACCTGGGGGCGGCCCGTCAGGAAGTCCAGGATCCAGTTGCAGAGAGAGGTGTTTAGTCCCAGGATCCTTAGCTTAGTGATGAGCTTAGAGGGCACTATGGTGTTGAATGCTGAGCTGTAGTCAATGAATAGCATTCTCACGTAGGTGTTCCTCTTGTCCAGGTGGGAAAGGGCAGTGTGGAGTGCAATAGAGATTGCATCATCTGTGGATCTGTTGGGGCGGTATGCAAATTGGAGTGGGTCTAGGGTTTCTGAGATAGTGCTGTTGATGTGAGCCATGACCAGCCTTTCAAAGCACTTCATGGCTACAGACGTCAGTGCTACGGGTCGGTAGTCATTTAGGCAGGTTATCTTAGAGTCCTTGGGCACGGGGACTATGGTGGTCTGCTTAAAACATGTTGGTATTACAGACTCAGTCAGGGACATGTTGAAAATGTCAGTGAAGACACTTGCCAGTTGGTCAGCACATGCTCGGAGTACACGTCCTGGTAATCCGTCTGGCCCTGCGGCCTTGTGAATGTTGACCTGCTTAAAAGTCTTGCTCTCATCGGCTACGGAGAGCGTGATCACATAGTCATCCGGAACAGCTGGTGCTCTCATGCATGCTTCAGTGTTGCTTGCCTCGAAGCGAGCATAGAAGTGGTTTAGCTCGTCTGGTAGGCTTGTGTCACTGGGCAGCTCGCGGCTGTGCTTCCCTTTGTAGTCTGTAATAGTTTTCAAGCCCTGCCACATCCGACGAGCGTCAGAGCCAGTGTAGTACGATTCAGGAATCCCTTGCTGATTTTAAAACGTGTGCTTTAATACGAGCAAAATGGAATATATGTTGTTTTTAGACTGTCGTAAGAATGTTTCAGATGAACTACATGTTGACTCATTAGACGGTTCTCCAATTGAACTTGTTCCCGCATCTAAATACTTAGGCATTTGGATTGATATGGATTTGACATTTTAAAAAACATACAGATTTAAAGTTGGCTTTTTCTACAGAAACAGATGGTGCCTTTCTCTAAGCAGTAGGAAGCAGATTATTCAGTCAACCTTTCTATCTGTTCTTGATTACGGTGATATTATTTAATCAAAGTGCAGCTGCTACTACTCTTAACCCTTTGGATGCAGTGTACCACAGCGCCCTTCGTTTTGTTACAGGCGACAGTTTGGAAACTCATCACTGCATCCTGTACCAAAAGGTTGTCTGGACTTCGCTAAAGACCCGTAGATCTCTACATTACTCCCTTATATGTTTTCAAGGCTCTACTTCATAGCCTTCCATCTTATCTAACTTTGCTGTTGAAGTACAGACACCTGAGATGTCTAACTCATTCCCAGGACTGGTTAACTCGAGGTTCCCAAGACTGGTTAACTCGAGGTTCCCAGGGTCTCCGCCGATTTAGTTAAATCTGCTTTTAGTTTTAATGCTCCGTATTGCTGGAACAAAATTCAAAAATAACATTTCATCTTGAAGTTCTGGTGCCAAATCACTTTTTCTGGGTGATTTGTGATGTCTTATTTGTGCTTACCATGACTATTTTTTGTATTCTAATATATACAGTGCCCTCCACTAATATCGGCCCCCCAGCCATGACTTCCTGTTTCACTGGGGTGTAAATATGAGGTGACACACAGGCCAAGTTCCCATCGTCATCCATCACTATGGGAAAGACCCGAGAATACAGTAATGATGTGCGACAAAAGGTTGTTGAGCTGCACAAATCTGGAAATGACTATAAAAAAAATAGCTCAACGGTTGAAAATGCCCATTTCCACTATCAGGGCAATAATTAAGAAGTTTAAAGCAGCTGGAGATGTTAACAATCAGCACAGTTAGAAAGATATGGCATATAGAAGCAAACCAGATGGACATCATGAAAATGATCGGAGAGGTTGAGAGTAGAAGAAGTTCAGGAGCAAAAAAAAAATGTATATATATATATATATATAATAGAATCATTGTAAAATTAACTTTGTCCATAAGGTGTAGATAGTAAGTATAGACCGGAATTAGAGGCCTGGGCATTGTTGTTCACTAATTTACTCCAAGTAGGGAAAGGATGGCGGGGTTGAAAAGTAATAAAGGGGAGTATATATATAAAAAACATGGGGGATTTGGAAGTGATGCAGACAATTACATTGATAGAAGATACAATCTATCTGCAATATTAAGCTGATCCATCCCCCCAAGAAAAAAATAAAATAAAAATAAATAAAAATAATAATAATAATAATAATTAAGAAGAGGACTGAAGAGCCTGGAAGAGGACGTGTGTCTATATTGACCCCACGCACAGTGAGGAGGAAGGGTCGAGTCGCCAAAAAAATCTCCAAGGATCACAGCTGGAGAATTGCAGTCGTTAGTTGGGTCTTGGGGTCAGAAAGTTTCCAAAACTACGATCAGACGCCACCTACATAACCACAAGTTGTTTGGGAGGGTTGCCATAAAAAAGCCTTTGCTGTCATCAAACAATAAACTCAAGTGCCTACAGTTTGTCAAAATGTTACTGGAACTTTCAATGGGACCGGGTTCTATGGTCAGACGAGACCAAAATAGAGCTTTTTGGAAACTCACACCAGAGGTGGGTTTGGCGTAGACAGAAAGATAGCCATGCAGAAAAGTACCTCATCCCCACTGTGAAGTATGGTGGTGGATATTTGATGTTGTGGGGCTGTTTTTCTTCCAAAGGCACTGGACAACTTGTTAGGATACATGGTATCATGGACTCCATCAAGTACCAGCAGATATTACATAGAAACCTGACTGCTTCTGTTAGGAACCTTAAACTGGGCCGTGGTTGGATCTTCCACCAGGACAATGATCCAAAGCACACCTCAAAATCAACACAAAAACGGTTCACTGACCACAGAATCAAGGGTTTTGCTATGGCCATCCCAGTCCCCTGACCTAAACCCCATAGAAAACCTGTGGGATGAGCTGAAGAGGAGAGTCCACAAGCGTGGACCTCGGAATCTGAAGGATCTGGAGAGATTCTGTACGGAGCAACGGTCTCAGATCCCTTGCCATGTGTTCTCTAACCTCACTGCGCATTATAGGAGAAGACTCAGAGCTGTTATCTTGGCAAAGGGAGGTTGCACAAAGTATTGAATGAAGGGGTGCCGATAATTGTGGCATCACATTTATTTGAGAAAAAATTATTTGTTTTATGATAAGAATAAACATTTTCTTTTTTAATTTTACTTGAATTAAAGGTTCGTTTTTTTTGTGTGAATATTTAGAAGGAAAGACCAGGAGGATAAACGATAAAGACGTTTTTTTTCACACCCTGTTTTGCTCATATTTACCAAAGGGTGCCAATATTAGTGGAGGGAGCTGTATATATGTTTAATGTGTGTTTTATATTGTATTATACAGGGCACATTTGGAAAAGAGACCTAGGTTTCAATATGTCTTCCCTGTCAAAATAAAGGTTCATAAATAAACTCCAGCTCCAGTAATTTTTTTGTGGCCCCGGGGGGGTTTTGATAAACCTTATAGAGATGAGGAAATCATACCCCTGTCTTTTCTGGAACACCGTTATCAGGTCGCTCTTCCTCTCGCAAGTAGTCCAGAAAAGATTGCAGGCATTCTGCACCCGGATAGATGGTTTATGGGGAAAATAATTTAGCAGAAGAGGGTTTGTGGAACGAGGATGTAGTCATCTAACATACATGACACTGCTTAGTGAACCACAAGATATCCTGTCCTTTTTATCAATGTGATCTAATATGTTCTATTTGATAACGTTCTTAGTTAGATTAAGTCAAATTATATTTTAGCCTATATTGTCACTATATCTGTCAAATAACACATTATATTGTACTTGCCAGGCTACTGTGGAATTGTAATGGTCATAATGACATTGACCGATAGACTGCCAGCGTGACAAATGGAACCTCCGCTGTTTCTGGATCTCATTTTATCTGTCCGGAACTCGGGTTTCTTGTAGACAGAAGTAAATATAATTAAGAAACATCCAGTAGAATAAGAATCATCATGAACACAGTCTGAATGGTTCTACGGGGCATTACAGCTGTAGAACTCTGGAACAATTCTGGAATTCTGGAGATAAGGTGGCTGACAGTTTCGCTGTAACGGTTTTGACTTCAAAGTTATTGTTTGTTATGGATGCCAGGTAGGTTGTGCCTACCAGAGAAAATATTGATTTCTCCTTTTTTGTTTGTGAGGGAGTGAGTCCCGTCTGGTCCGTCAAGTCTACACCAATACAAAGGACTCACGTAAAAGTCAGTATGGAAATAAAACTTTTCATTAACCCTTAAAACATTGCAAACAACTTCAAAACCACTGTGTTCTTTTGCGTCGGGGTTGTAAAATAAATGATCACACACATAATAACGTCACAACACAATGATCACTGGTTCCTCGAGAAAAGTCCCGTCCAGCCCGGTAAATGAGTTCAAATCTACTCAAGTGACATCAGTCGCGCAAAGTTTGTCCGTTCATAAAGTGTAGCTTAAACTCAGTCTCAATCACACAATCAAAATCTCAAAGTCTTTTACCACTCAACAATAAAGGTTACCAGAACTCCCAGTAGTCTTCACCCCCAACTGAACACCATCCATCCCCTATATGACTCCATTATTGAACGGCAACTCATAACAACATCCACAACAATAGTTCCCTAAATGTATGTTGCATTTATGTTAGATTTGTAGTTTTATCATGCAATTCAATTGTATTCTGCCATGTGAATGAATTAAATTATTTGAACTTGTAATATCTAATAAAAAATTGACAAAGCCCTAGTCATGTCTAATAGATATAGCCATGAAACAAGCCAGAGCATCCCGCTAACATTCCTAGATTGTCATTCACACGCCGTATCCAGCGGACAAGGCTCCTTTGCTATCACAGTATGACAGGGTCAACAACGTTAGGAGAATGGGCTGTATCCTCTCCCAATGTATTTACAGCTAACACAGTTTAAACAATCGGCTTATGAAATCTCCCAGTGTGAAGGCTACTACCAGGCCATGTTGTGCAATGTGCTTTGAATGGTGGATATCTCACAGCATAGTGTGAGATGCTGCCACCATTTCAGATTGGTGACATGGTACTTAACGTACATCTTTATCTCCACGCCCCTTCTCTCATCCGGCCCTCCTCTCCACACCCCTCCTCTCCACGCCCCTCCTCTCCACGCCCTGCCTCTCCACAGGCCCCGCCTCTCCACGCCCCTCCTCTCCACGCCCCTCCTCTCCAAGGCCCTCCTCTCCATGCCCCTCCTCTCCAAGCACCTCCTCTCCACCGGCCCTCCTCTCCACGCCCCTCTTCTCCACGCCCCTACTCTCCACCGGCCCTCCTCTCACAGCCCCTCCTCTCCACAGCCCCTCCTCTCCAAGCCCCCTCCTAACCTCCTCTCCACCGGCCCTCCTCTCCACGCCGCTCCTCTCCAAGGTCCTCCTCTCCACTGGCCCTCCTCTCCAAGCCCCTCCTCTCCAAGCCCCTCCTCTCCAAGCCCCTCCTCTCCACCGGCCCTCCTCTTCAAGCCGCTCCTCTCCAAGCTCCTCCTCTCCAACCCCTCCTCTCCAAGCCCCTCCTCTCCAAGCCCCTCCTCTCCACCGGCCCTCCTCTTCAAGCCCCTCCTCTCCAAGCTCCTCCTCTCCACACCCCTCCTCTCCACCGGTCCTCCTCTCCACAGCCCCTCCTCTCCACAGCCCCTCCCCTCCACAGCCCCTCCTCTCCACAGCCCTTCCTCTCCACAGCCCCTCCTCTCCACAGCCCCTCCTCTCCACAGCCCCTCCCCTCCACAGCCCCTCCTCTCCACAGCCCCTCCTCTCCACGCCCCTCCTCTCCAAGGCCCTCCTCTCCAAGCCCCTCCTCTCCACCGGCTCGTCTCTCCAAGCCCATCCTCTCCAAGCCCTTCCTCTCCAAGCCCCTCCTCTCCCCTGGCCCTCCTCTCCAAGCCCCTCCTCTCCACGCCCTTCCTCTCCACCGGCCCTCCTCTCCACGCCCCTCCTCTCCACCGGCCCTCCTCTCCACACCCCTCCTCTCCACACCCCTCCTCTCCACGCCCCTCCTCTCTACGCCCCTCCTCTCTACGCCCCTCCTCTCCACTGGCCCTCCTCTCCACGCCCCTCCTCTCCACGCCCCTCCTCTCCCAGTCCCTCCTCTCCACGCCCCTCCTCTCCACCGGCCCTCCTCTCCAAGCCCCTCCTCTCCACGCCCCTCCTCTCCAAGCCCCTCCTCTCCACGCCCTCCTCTCCACCGGCCCTCCTCTCCACGCCCCTCCTCTCCAAGCCCCTCCTCTCCACGCCCCTCCTCTCCACCAGCCCTCCTATCCACGCCCCTCCTCTCCACGGCACTCCTCACAACGCGTATCCTCTCTCCTTGGCTCCTGAACTATTCCATATAGAAATATTATTAGATACTGTCGTAACTTGACAAGGAATGCCCACACACATTTCAATATTACTTTCCTTTACTTTCAACCTAAGAAATAAAATGCGTACAGCCATGTACAAACGATACAAATACAGCAAAGCGATACAGCCCACTCAACATGTGGTAGTGTCGCATTGTACAGATCCGACTCTGGGTGATGACATCATAAATAGGGAAAGGTCACGGTCAATGCCAATAATGACCATGCACACATGAATAGTAATCATACTATACTGCAGGTAAGTACAACACATATGAAATGTAATTATTTAAATACTGTCCAAACTATAACAGATACATACGTAATTGATCAGATACATCATGCAACATATTTACAATTAAACTTTTCAGGATTTAATGCAGTTATTAACCTCTTAAGGATCAGATCCTTTTTTTCAATTTCTGCCTAAAATGACATAAAATGACCCAAATCTAACTGCCTGTAGCTCAGGACCTGAAGCAAGGATATGCATAGACTTTGTGGAAATGTGAAATTAATGTAGGAGAATATAACACATTAGATCTGGTAAAAGATAATACAAACAAAAAAACATGCATTCTCTATATATGTTTTATTCCATCATCTTTGAAATGCAAGAGAAAGGCCACAATATAATATTGCAGTTTAGGCGCAATTTAGATTGTGGCCACTAGATGGCAGCAGTGTGTGTGCAAAGTTTCAGATTGATCCAGTGAAGCATTGCAATACTGGACTATTTTGTATGAAGTCTGCCCAAATGTGCCGAATTGGTCAATTGATACATTTTCAAGTACATAACTATAGACAACATACAAAAATGATATGGTAATACAAAATGTAAGTTTACACACTCCAAGGAATGTCATACATGATGGATCATTAGCTTATACACTAACTTTCACACATCTAGATGGCCTGGCGGGGTGGGTGTGGAGCAAAAGTGTTGCTACTGCTCTCACCAACATGGCTGCCCTGAATTTAGCAGGCGCTATCGACAAAGATCAGTGGGGAAAAAGTTATTACGGACTACTTTCTGTACACGGTTAGTGTGATCTGGAGTGACTTGACACAACTCGGGTCAAACAAGCTATACAAACAAAACGAAGGTTTACGTGTGTAACCACGGTTACGTTAGCTATCGGATTACTCCTATATAGTATCCTTCCGCTTGGCAGGATACATTCCGAGGAAGGATTTCAGATTAGTCCCATGTTCCCGGGTAATGATGAGCAATGTTCCCTCCCAAAAAAATATGGCACTGAGCAAAATTTCAGGTCTGCTGACCGCAAACTTCAACGTTGTGAAAATTCTGTGCAACTTCCGGCGCTCATTTGCTGTGAACACTGAGGCTGTACCCGCTTTAAGTTACAGATTTAACAGTGGTCAAGTAGGCTACTGTGGCTATTTGATCATAATGTAGGCCTACCAGAGTGGCCTACCATCAAAAACAATGGAGAAAATTCATCCCATAACATTTTAACATGGAAATAGCTGTTCTATCGTTCAGCCTACATTAGCAGACAATGTGTGGTGTTCAATGTAGGCCTGAAAATTCTGTGCAACTTCCGGCGCTCATTTCATGTAAGAATGCACGCATACATTTTGTTATTGTATCAGGTATTTTTTTATTTTTTTTTAATAAAGAAAATGATATTTCAGTCACCTCTGTTGTTTCATGAATTACTGTGTTGTCTTGTTCTCTTGCATAATTCAACAAGTATGTCAGTGAGGGGATTAGTTTATCTGGCCCGGGTTACCACGTTGGGAGGAGTTTGAACCGGGTGAAAAGTGATTGCATTCCTTTTGGAGCCGGGCTGCCTCCCAGGCATGAGTCAGGTGCTCCGCTCTGGCCGACGGCAAAGTCGGCTCAAAACAAAAGTGACGTAAATAAGCACATGGAGAAATTAGTAGCATTCTGTGTTTTCACATGCAAATGAAGTGATTGCTTTTGATAAAAAGGCTTTAAATGCCTTCCAAAGTAAATCTAGTTTGAAAATTCAAACATTTATTTTATGGAAAAGAGATGTTGTATGTTCCTTGACGATGCATGATGCTGCTTTGTTGACAACATGACCGTGGGGTGCAGATTACTGTTTGATTTGAGAAGGGTGCTCCTCCCTCCCCGCTTTTGCCCAATGACGTGACGGCCCATTGTCCAGTTCAACCCGGGCCAGCGTAATAGAACTCACCTCAATAGCAGGATACCCTCGGATTAAAAATCAACAAGCCTGGCTGTAGATTATATCTCTAAACACACTTTACATTGTTTGCGAGATGAGACATAATATCACTATAATCCGAGTGTTCATTGTCAGAAGTTGCTTTCATTTCAGCGCATCTAGTTTGTAAACATTTCAACCGTATTAAACGCTAACTTTTTTCAATTCCACAAGAAATGAACACAATTCAGGGCCTCACCTTTTTACATAAAAAAAAAAATCTCTCTATATATATAATAATCATTTATTTTATTTTGTCACAAACGTTGAGAGACGGGTCAGACCAAGGTGCAGCGTGGTATGCGAACATGTTTATTAAACTCAATAAACAACGTAACGTGACGTCCTCAGGCTATACACACACACAAGCCTAAACACGGAACAAGATCCCACAACTAAGGTAGGCAAACAGGCTACTTAAGTATGATCCCCAATCAGAGACAACGAGCGACAGCTGTCTCTGATTGGGAATCACACCCGGCCAAACATAGAAATACAATACATAGAACATAAACATAGAATTTCTAGCATAGATTTTCAGTTTGCAAACAATGTAAAAAATAAAATAAAAAAAAAAGTTAATAAAGCCGCATACAAACGTGTTCTCTTTCTTGAGTAAGACAGCTCCTAAATGCAGTTTCAGCCTCGCTCAGTGCTTTCTGGGGTGGTGGGGCAGCCAGCGGGAATATACAGAGCATACGCTTTGGTAATGTTCTCTAGTTGCGCCGTGATTGTTTCAGTGTTCTGTCACTCACTATATCACCGCAGAATTTGTTTTTATTGTTAATTTAACTAGGCAAGTCAGTTAAGAGCTAATTATAGATACAAGGTATCGGTGCTCATCGTCATTGGACATAAACATTACACAACAAGTAGGAAATCACTAATTCAACAATGAGCGGTATGGAAGGAATCAGTGGCTAACTGCAAGCGTTGCATATCAATCGCTATTTTGTTTGCTCCAAGTCTGGGTTTAAGGATTTAAAACATCTGTCTGAAATGGTCTCTAGCAGTACAGAGAAACCTATTTCTCACAGATCCATCTGTATCGATAGGAACAGTCATAGACCCACCATGCTCCTGAGTCTGATGACTGGGAGTAGAAATAAGCACAGTTCTCAGCTACACCACCATTAGGCTCTCCACTGTTCCAATACCTGTAGAAGAAACAACAAATAGAATCAGGCTGTCCACTGTTCCAATACCTGTAGAAGAAACAACAAATAGAATCAGTCTGTCCACTGTTCCAATACCTGTAGAAGAAACAACACATAGAATCAGGCTGTCCACTGTTCCAATACCTGTAGAGGAAACAACACATAGAATCAGGCTGTCCACTGTTCCTGTACCTGTAGGAGAACCAACACATATAATCAGTCTGTCCACTTTTCCAATACCTGTAGAAGAAACAACAAATAGAATCAGGCTGTCCACTGTTCCAATACCTGTAGAAGAAACAACAAATAGAATCAGTCTGTCCACTGTTCCAATACCTGTAGAAGAAACAACACATAGAATCAGGCTGTCCACTGTTCCAATACCTGTAGAGGAAACAACACATATAATCAGGCTGTCCACTGTTCCTGTACCTGTAGGAGAACCAACACATATAATCAGTCTGTCCACTTTTCCAATACCTGTAGAAGAAACAACACATAGAATCAGGCTGTCAACTGTTCCAGTACCTGTAGAAGAAACAGCACATAGAATCAGGCTGTCCACTGTTCCAATACCTGTAGAAGAAACAACACATAGAATCAGGCTGTCCACTGTTCCAATACCTGTAGAAGAAACATCACATAGAATCAGGCTGTCCACTGTTCCAGTACCTGTAGAAGAAACAAAACATAGAATCAGTCTGTACACTGTTCCAATACCTGTAGAAGAAACAACACATAGAATCAGGCTGTCCACTGTTCCAGTACCTGTAGAAGAAACAACACATATAATCAGGCTGTCCACTGTTCCAATATCTGTAGAAGAAACAACACATAGAATCAGGCTGTCCACTGTTCCAGTACCTGTAGAAGAAACAACACATAGAATCCGGCTGTCCACTGTTCCAATACCTGTAGAAGAAACAACACATAGAATCTGGCTGTCCACTGTTCCAGTACCCGTAGAAGAAACAACACATAGAATCAGGCTGTCCACTGTTCCAATACCTGTAGAGGAAACAACACATAGAATCAGGCTGTCCACTGTTCCTGTACCTGTAGGAGAACCAACACATATAATCAGTCTGTCCACTTTTCCAATACCTGTAGAAGAAACAACACATAGAATCCGGCTGTCAACTGTTCCAGTACCTGTAGAAGAAACAGCACATAGAATCAGGCTGTCCACTGTTCCAATACCTGTAGAAGAAACAACACATAGAATCAGGCTGTCCACTGTTCCAATACCTGTAGAAGAAACATCACATAGAATCAGGCTGTCCACTGTTCCAATACTCTGTAGAAGAAACAACACATAGAATCAGGCTGTCCACTGTTCCAATACCTGTAGAAGAAACAACACATAGAATCAGGCTGTCCACTGTTCCAATACCTGTAGAAGAAACATCACATAGAATCAGGCTGTCCACTGTTCCAATACCTGTAGAAGAAACAACACATAGAATCAGGCTGTCCACTGTTCCAATACCTGTAGAAGAAACAACACATAGAATCAGGCTGTCCACTGTTCCAATACCTGTAGAAGAAACAACACATAGAATCAGGCTGTCCACTGTTCCAATACCTGTAGAAGAAACATCACGTAGAATCAGGATGTCCAGTCAGAGCCTAATACTCTGAACAGTGATTTCATAATGACACAGATTTAAACAAATGTCTTACGTTGTGGTCAGTGGTGTGTCGTCCACCCATTTCCAGGTCCCCTCAGTAACAGAGTCAGTCAGACCAATCCAGACATATTTCTTTACTCCACATAACCAATTGACAAATGTCTGTAGTTGTGGGAGAGAGACAACATTTAATTCTCTCTCTCTCTTCTCTCTCTCTCTCTCTCTCTCTCTCTCTCTCTCTCTCTCTCTCTCTCTCTCTCTCTCTCTCTCTCTCTCTCTCTCTCTCTCTCTCTCTCTCTCTCTCTCTCTCTCTCTCTCTCTCTCTCTCTCTCTCTCTCACCTGTTTGTCTTGACTGTTGATGATCACCAGGTCTGCTCTGTTATCTCTGCAGTACTGTCTGCTCTTCTCCCAGTTGTTCTTCTTAGTAGAGATGTAGTAACAACGGCTACCAAGCTTCTTCCATCCTTGCGGACACTCTATAAGTTGAAAATGTCTCGCTTTAGTCACTTTAATATCACATTGAATTAAGTCTCAATCAAACACTTGAGGAAGACAGGGCACTAACTAATGGTCGGTTTGGAAGTCATAGATTTTTCCTTTAATGTAAGTTGAATTGCCTGTTTGTAAGTGGCATGTGAACTGATACAGAGACTGTCAAACAGAACAGTCAATAGACAATGTTACTCACCTTTCTCAACCAAAGATTGTTTCAGATGTTCTGTCTCTTTCTGTAGCTGGTCTCTCTCTTTGGTCAGGGTGTTGTATCTGGTCTGTAACTGGTCTCTCTCTTTGGTCAGGGTGTTGCCTCTGGTCTGTAACTGGTCTCTCTCTTTGGTCAGGGTGTTGGATCTGGTTAATTGGTTTCGCTCTGTGAAATAATACCATCAACGACCAAGGTAACAGTGGAAAAGTTAATATATCATTACCAGGGTTGGGTTCAATTGCATTTCAATTCCAGTCTATTCAGGAAGTACACTGGAATTCCAAGTCCAATTCTCTTCAATATTTTTCAATGAGGACAATGTGGAATTGGAATTTGGTGTACTTTCTGAATTGAATTGAATGGAGTTGAAATGGAATTGATCCCTGATCATTACACCACTGATGATTAAGAGAAAGTTTGATTGAGAACATATCAAACTCACGGTAGAGCAACAGGCCTATGATCCCAGCCAATAGGAGAACACACAGCAGACCCAGACTCACTGCAGCAGCTCCAGAGTATCTCTTCCACCACTGATAAAACACTGAAGCACAAATTATTACCATAAGAACTTGCTCTTTATCAGCGTTGTATTTGCATCGACTTTTGTGTCTGTCACGATCGTCGTATGAATGAGTAGACCAAGGCGCAGCGTGCGAAACAAACATGACTTTATTTAATTAAAGTATCTAAATGGAAAACAATAAACGACTCGTGAAGTCCTCAGTGACAATGACTGAACACGGAACAAAAACCCACAACACCAAAGGGAAAACATACAGATTAAATATGGCTCCCAATCAGAGACAACCAGCAAACAGCTGACACTCGTTGCCTCTGATTGGGAGTCACTCAGTCAAACATAGAAAATGACGAACTAGAACACCCAACATAGAAACAGAACACATAGAATGAACACACCCTGGCTCAACATAATGAGTCCCAGAGCCAGGGTGTGACAGTGTCCATTTGCTCTTTGAAGCACCGAGGAAAAAACACAAACTTGACATGGGACAGAACACCAGAACTGAGTTCCAGAACCTCACACTTTATACTGCTTGACTTCCAGAACCTCTTATAGAACACTGGCTTAAACATATTGCAGAGTTCAGGCACCCAAAATATTTCCGGCACCTATTTCAATCCAAATCAAATTTCATTTTGTCACACGATTCGTAAACAACAGGTGCAGACTAATATTGAAATGACTTACGGGTCCTTCTCCAACAATGCAGAGTTAGAGATACAACATTTAAAATATTGATACAAGGAACAGAGAAGAATAACAAGTCAAAATAAGTATAGTAGTGCAGTAGTGTAGTATTGTATATTACAGTGCATTCGGAAAGCATTCAAACCCCTTGACTTTTCCCACATTTTCTTATGTTACAGCCTTATTCTAAAATGTATTTTTTTTTTTTATTAAAAATCATCAATCTACACACAATACCCTGTAATGATAAAGCAAAAACCGTTTTTTACAAATTCTTGCTAATTTATAATTTATAAAAATATGAAATATTACATTTACATAAGTATTCATACCCTATACTCAGTACTTTGTTGAAGCACTTTTGGCAGCGATTACAGCCTCGAGTCTTCTTGGGTATGACGCTACAAGCTTGGCACACCTGTATTTGGGGAGTTTCTCCCAGTCCTCTCTGCAGATCCTCTCAAGCTCCGTCAGGTTGGATGGGGAGCGTCACTGCACAGCTATTTTCAGATCTCTCCAGAGATATTCGATCAGGTTCAAGTCCGGCGCTCTGGCTGGGCCACTCAAGGACATTCAAGACTTGTCCAGAAGACACTCATATGTTGTCTTAGCTGTGTGCTTAGGGTCGTTGTCATGTTGGAAGGTGAACCTTCGCCACAGTCTGAGGTCCTGAGTGCTCTGTAGCAGGTTTTCATCAAGGATCTCTCTGTACTTTGCTCCATTCATCTTTCCCTCGATCCTGACTAGTCTCCCAGTCCCTGCCACTGAAACCCCCCCGGGCGTGATGCTGCCACCACCATGCTTCACTGTAGGGATGGTGCCAGGTTTCCTCCAGACGTGATGCTTGGCATTCAGGCCAAAGAGTTCAATCTTGGTTTCATCAGACCAGAGAATCTTGTTTCTCATGGTCTGAGAGTCTTTAGGTGCCTGTTGGCAAACTCCAAGCGGGCTGTCATGTGCCATTTACTGAGGAGTGGCTTCCGTCTGGCCACTGTACCATTAAGGCCTGATTGGTGGAGTGCTGCAGAGATGGTTGTCCTTCTGGAAGGTTCTCCCATCTCCACAGAGGAACTTTGGAGCTTGGTCATCTCCCTGACCAAGGCCCTTCTCTCCCGATTGCTCAGTTTGGCCGGGCGGCCAGCTCTAGGAAGAGTCTTGGTGATTCCAAACTTCATCCTTTTAAGAATGATGGAGGCCACTGTGTTCTTGGGGACCTTCAATGCTTCAGAAATTTTTTGGTACCCTTCCCCAGATCTGTGCCTCAACATAATCCTGTCTCGGGGCTTTACGGACAATTCCTTTGACCTCATGGCTTGGTTTTTGCTCTGACATGCACTGTCAACTATGGGACCTTATATAGACAGGTGTGTGCCTTTCCAAATCATGTTCAATCAATTGAATTTACCACATGCAGACTCCAATCAAGTCGTACATCTCAAGGATGATCAATGGAAACAGGATGCACCTGAGCTCAATTTCGAGTCTCGTAGTAAAGGGTCTGAATACTTATGTAAATAAGGTATTTCAGTTGTTTTTTTGTATTTTTGTGTGCAGAAAATGTCTAAAAACCAGTTTTCGCTTTGTCATTATGAGGTCATTATTATGTGTGTAGATTAAAGAGGCGTGTTTTTTTCTTTAATTCATTTTAGAATAAGGCTGTAACGTAACAAAATATGGAAAAAGTCAACGGGTCTGAATACTTTCCGAATGCACTGAATAAACAGGGAGCACCAGTACCGAGCCGATGTGAAGAGGTGTGAGGTCATTGAGAAAAGAAAAGTGCCTTTTTCCACATTTTGTTGTTACAGTCTGAATTTTAAATGATATTTTGTCACTGACCTACTCACAATACCCCATGTCAAAGTGGAATTATGTATTTGTTTTTATTAATTTTTTATTTAAAAAAATGACAAGCTAACATATGGAATTGTTTTAAGATGGTCATAGCAAGGATTATTTAGCTATTTGATTTTGAATTTTAAGACCCCTTAAACTATCAAATAAATCATTAAAAAATTTGATTTGATGAAACATTGAATTTGGCATTACTGCTATCAGCCAATAGAAATGCATTGAATAACAGATTCACTACATGGAACAACAGATAGTCCCCCCCAAAAAATCTAAAGGAAGTTTGCTCTGAAGTGTCTGTCCTATATCTGAGAGATATAAGAAATATCAGGAAACATTTAATTTTTATTTTCTTACATGTATTTATCCCCTTATTTTAGGCACTAAACTATCTCCATATATACTTCCATAAATGTTTTAAACTGGTTCCGGGGACCTTCAGAGTCTTGTGAGGCTTGTGGACGTCCTAAATGGAGAACCCCATCACATTTGTGAGTCTCATCTTTCAATAGAGTGGTTTTAATAGTTTGTAGGCCAAACCGTTCGGACGCTACATACGATTTTGTGAGAGGACCGATTTTCAGGATGTCTCATGGTCTGACAAACACCGCTTTAGCTCTGCCACCTTCAACTGCAGATGCGGAAGGGCGATATCGGTGGATGTAGTGGATTGAGACGCAGCTAGGGGTGTAACGATCCATCTACTACATCGATGTATCGATTTATATTCATATGATCCAACTACATCGATCTGTGCTCGGCGAGTTGGCCTTTTGGACAACATATATCGATCTAACATCGTTTTAAAATGTAATAAATCGATTGTATCGATACTAGGAAATAACCCATTGGATTTAAGCACGTCGAGACTTTATATGCAGGGGTGCACATAACTGGTAACGCAGATACGCAAGCGCGACAAAAAATCAGGAATGCGTAATGCCACTTGTGTTACTCACGGCGCCTTTGCGTACGACCGATCTTCTCATCTAACCTTACACATGACATGTTGCTTGTCAACTACTGTCAGGGATGTCCAAAAGCAACAGACATTAAGCAGTTCTTTGGCGTTTCGCCACCTACAAAGAAACGCCAACTGGAGCCAGAGCCGAAGAAAATATTTTTTTCGGAAAAGTGGCTCCAAGATGTGCAGTGGCTTGAAGCTAACGATGAGCGCACTGAAATGTGGTGCAAGATTTGCCGCTCAAATCCACATCTAGCAGACAAAACAGGTGCATTTATAAAGGCTCAAAGAATTTCAACCATCCTTTATTTGACAAACATGAAAAGAGCAAGGAGACACGAATGTGGCGCAAGCCATTGCTAAAAGCTAGCCGAGAATAAATGTCCAGTCGCCACTTGCCAGATGGCGAGACAAGCTGAATGAAGAACAGCGGCAAGCTCTGTTTAATATTTTCTCTCTTCCATAAAGCTAAACACGCACGTCCCATGTCTTCCTATTCTGAGGGATGTTCCTTTACTGAATGCTTTTTGATGGATCTGAGGACATCACAAAAACTGAGCAGGAAATAGTTTACATTGTGTCTGTGTCCAGCAACGGAGAGTTTACCGGACTTTATTGGACTGATTGAATTGGGTGCTGACCGAACCCGCAGGCCACAACAGACGGACTTGTGAGACTCTTTTCCAGGACACAGGCTTGGATGACTGGACAACAAAGTTGGTCGCTGTGTGCACAGACGGGGCTGCTGTCAACGTAGGTATCTACAACGGCGTGTGCCAAAACTCCGCAACATGCTGCGGTTGGAGACTCCGTGCACCACTGGAGAATTGCGCCAAATCAGCTGATCGCAACGTTCCTTACTGTGAGACATTTCATCGCTCTGTGGTCAAGCTGCTGCAGTTTTATTTACAAAAAGGTGGAGCAAAAAAACTGCTTCACTGAATAAAGCTATGTGAAGAAAATGGGATCTCTTTCATAATACCAGATGGTCTGCATGGAGGCATGAAACACTGTTAAAAATATCAAGACTATTGCCAGCCATTAAAAATGCAACTGGTTACCAGGTATTTATTTCAGTCACACTGGTTTGATTTTTGGCCAAAGGTTACTGAATCGATTTCAAGTCACTGAATCGTTTCGGATCGTATCGTTCTAAATGAACCAATATCGTCCTTGAATCGTATCGACAACCACGAATCGTGATACAAATCGAATCGTTGTTAAAACGAATCGTTACACCCCTAGACGCAGCCCATGCTAAAAAACATATATCTTTCTTAAACTAACGGATTTTGATGGGGATTTTTGTACTATGTTAATTAGATTTCCGTTGGGGCGCGACCATTGTAGGCTAAGGGTTAACATGATTTTTGAATGACTACCTCATCTCTGTACCCCACACATACAATTATCTGTAAGGTCCCTCAGTCAAGCAGTGAATTTCAAACACATTTTCAATCACAAAGACCTGGGTGGTTTTCCAATGCCTCGCAAAGAAGGGCACCTTTTGGTAGATGGGTACAAAAAAAAGCAACCAGTCTATACAAAGCTACAGGCCTCCTTTCAAACTAAGTTGCCAGAAAGGAAGGAAACAGCTCAGGGATTTCACCATGAGGCCAATGATGACTTTAAAACAGTTACAGAGTTTAATGGCTGTGATAGGAGAGAACTGAGGATGGATCAACATTGTAGTTACTCCACAATACTAACCTAAATGACAGAGTGAAAAGGAAGCTTGTACAGAATAAAAATATTCCAAAACATGTTTGCAACAAGGCACTAAAGTAATACAGCAAATAATGTTGCAAAGCAATTCACTTTTTGTCCTGAATAAAAAGTGTTATGTTTGGGGAAAATCCAATACAACACATTACTGAGTCCCACTCTCCATATTTTCAATCATAGCGGTGGCTGCGTCATGTTATGGATATGCTTGTAATCGTAAAATCCTAGAGGAAAATCTGGTTCAGTCTGTTTTCCACCAGACACTGGGAGATGAGTTTGCAGTTACAGTTTTGACTTAAATCTGTTTGAAAATCTCTGGCAAGACTTGGAAATGGTTGTCTAGCAATGATCAACAAACAATTTGACAGAGCTTATTGAATTTTGAAAATAATAATGGGCAAATATTGAACAGTCCAGGTGTACAAAGCTCTTAGAGTCTCACCCAGAAACTCACAGCTGTAATCGCTGCCATTGACACAGGGGTGTGAATATTGATGTAAATGAAATATTTCTCTATTCATGTGTGTGTGGGCATATGTCGTGTGTGTGTGTGTGTGTGTGTGTGTGTGTGTGTGTGTGTG
Organism: Coregonus clupeaformis; assembly: GCF_020615455.1. NCBI lineage: Eukaryota > Metazoa > Chordata > Actinopteri > Salmoniformes > Salmonidae > Coregonus > Coregonus clupeaformis. Next base: position 51,982 of record NW_025536383.1, read on the forward strand.
TTGGGGTATACGTATGTGTCAGTATCAAGCACTATACCAGGATAAACTGTTACCTGATTGTTGATCACCAACTCCATCCTTCCTGCAGGGCTTGATGGGTGTTTCGTTGCTGTATATACAATCATCAATATCCATGGTCTTTATTTCATTAGGTGTTTTGCCTTTAAATCCATCTCTGTTTTCATAGATTGCCTCTGACATCTTTACACACTTGTGCTCAAATGCAGTAACTTCTACTCTTGTAACTTCTACTGTTGTAACTTCTACTGTTGTAACTTCTACTCTTGTAACTTCTACTGTTGTAACTTCTACTCTGTAACTTCTACTCTTGTAACTTCTACTGTTGTAACTTCTACTGTTGTAACTTCTACTGTTGTAACTTCTTCTCTTGTAACTTCTACTGTTGTAACTTCTACTCTTGTAACTTCTACTGTTGTAACTTCTACTCTTGTAACTTCTACTGTTGTAACTTCTACTCTTGTAACTTCTACTGTTGTAACTTCTACTCTTGTAACTTCTACTGTTGTAACTTCTACTGTTGTAACTTCTACTGTTGTAACTTCTACTGTTGTAACTTCTACTGTTGTAACTTCTACTGTTGTAACTTCTTCTCTTGTAACTTCTACTGTTGTAACTTCTTCTCTTGTAACTTCTACTCTTGTAACTTCTACTGTTGTAACTTCTACTGTTGTAACTTCTACTGTTGTAACTTCTACTGTTGTAACTTCTACTCTTGTAACTTCTACTCTTGTAACTTCTACTGTTCTACTACTTCTACTTATTTAACTATGCTGTCTCCTGTGTGACATTGGCACCAGAGTGAAGAGTTATTCAGAGATTTTTACTCACACTTCTCCTTTCTTCTTCCGGGGAGGGAGAGAGTGAGGGAGGGAGGTCTAAATGTCTAAGGTTTTCACAAATATTTTCTTTCTCTCTCCATCTCTCTCCTTCCATATCTGTCTTTCTGTGTCTCTCTCTGTATCTCCCTCTCTCTCCCCCCACTCTGTCTGTTGTCTGTTTGTCTGTCTGTGATGAACTGCAGATAATTAGATGCAAGACTGTGTATTGCAAAAAATGACTGCGCGTGTGCACAGGTGTTCTTCTGCTGCAACGTGATAGCTGCAGGACCTAAACAGCTTAGACTGAGACTCTGATATGATGTTGCCACCAGCAGAAGGGTGAACAGTAGATAGATTAATGCAAGACGGTGAACTCACAAAGAATAACTGCTGTCTCCTGTGTGACATTGACACCAGAGAGAATAGTTATTCAGAGATGACTCTGTCTTTCTACGGTCTACATTTACTCTCACTTCCTCTTCCTCATTCTCTATCTACATCAAAACAAGCTGGCGGACAATAACTGCACTGCACACTACTCTAACATCTCCCTGTTTATCAGAGGACTGTATGGTGTCACAGAAGTGTAGAAGGTGTGAATGGGTGTGACTACAGCTGTGTGTGGGAGTCAGCGTGTCACATGCTTCTTACTGAAAAAAAGGCAAATGACTTACTGGAAATTGCATGTTGATCATTTGCATAAGACTCCCATTGACCCCCACATCTCTGGATGGTTAACATTACCATTTGTGGCAGTGTGTATTGACCTCAGAACACCAGTTGACCACCTCAGAACACCGGTTCACCACCTCAGAACACCGGTTCACCACCTCAGGACACCGGTTCACCACCTCAGAACACCAGTTCACCACCTCAGGACACCGGTTCACCACCTCAGAACACCGGTTCACCACCTCAGGACACCGGTTCACCACCCCAGGACACCAGTTCACCACCCCAGGACACCAGTTCACCACCCCAGGACACCAGTTGACCACCTCAGGACACCAGTTGACCACCTCAGGACACCAGTTCACCACCTCAGGACACCAGTTCACCACCTCAGGACACCGGTTCACCATTGTTAGTTATTGATCCTGTCATCAGATAATGGACAGTTAGTTATTGATCCTGTCATCAGATAGTGGACAGTAGTTATTGATCCTGTCATCAGATAGTGGACAGTTAGTTATTGATCCTGTCATCAGATAGTGGACAGTTACTTATTGATCCTGTCATCAGATAGTGGAAAGTTAGTTATTTATCCTGTCATCAGATAGTAGACAGTTAGTTATTTATCCGACCTTAATGACCTCTCAATGAGTGTCTCCTCTCCTCTCCTCTCCTCTCCTCTCTCCTCTCCTCTCCTCTCCTCTCCTCTCCTCTCCTCTCCTCTCCTCTCCCTCTCTCTTTCTCCTCTTCTTTCTTTCTCCCAATATCTGTCAGCTCTCTCTCTCTTTCTGCCTCTATCTCCTGTGTGTGTGTGTGTGTGTGTTTGTGTACGTGTGTTTGTGTGTGTATGTGTGACTAAATAGGAAAGAGAGAGAGAGAGAGAGGAAGAGGAAGTGAGAGGTTGAAAATGTGTGTGTGTGGTCTTAGCATAGTCTCAGTCATATCGTTAGGCTG